>NC_079209.1:2262294-2477294 GCF_026745355.1 Beta vulgaris subsp. vulgaris | reverse complement strand
CCTCAGCAACGACTCTTCACCAAGGCTTAATCCTCGCCATGCAGCTAAACATTAGAAACATCATTATTGAAGGCGATAATCTTCTAGTCATAAATGCAATCAAATGTATTTGCCACCCCCCTTGGCAAATAGCGAACATTGTGCAAGACATCAAATTTCATCTCCAGAAGTTCAATAGCTGACAGCTCAATCATATTTTCCGTGAAGCTAATCGAGCGGTTGACTGGATAGTCAACGTTGGTCACTTAGTTACGCCTTCTTTTCATGTTACACCATGTAATAATTCCTCACTTTCTTCCATCCTTGTAATTGACGTATTAGGGGTTTTCCTGGAGTGGAGGGTCTCCTAATGTTACTTTTCTTACCATCAAAAAAGAAAAAAAAATCTAAACTTCTATCTAAGAGACCTTTTTCAAGCACATGAAAGGGATTTGTGTGTTTTGCCTCCCCTATATGATTATACTCCTACTCTCAGCGACCTCATAGAGACTTTGCTAAATATAAGTAGCTAAACACAGGCGACTCTAGTCTAGCCAAACATGTAAGATCATGATCATATTAAGAGTAGTTTTCGAGTCCCTCCCTCATGTGATATTGATCTCAACCTCACTGACAACCTCAACCTTTGCCTGTTTCCTATTCGGCAAGGTATTATATAATCCGTCAATTTGTTTATAGGAAATGAACCACTACAAGACATATGCTGAGAACATCACAAATCCTAGGATCCAACCTGTTGGGTATATGGTAGTATATGAAGCTCATGGAGGTGTATGGGTGTGGAGATGAGGTTGCGTAGAAGGAAAACGTCATTTGGGACATAAGGCTAACTTTGAATGGACATATCTTTCAATATATAAATGATTTTGAGGTGATTCAAAGTGGAGGTGATAGCTTGTTCCGAGAGCTTTCCAATGATAGGTCATATGTCCAATTCCGGTGAGAAACGAGAAAGTTATGACGATTTTACTAAGAACTGACGAAACTGACGAGTTTCAGCGTTTCTGTCCGCCCGCGGGATATGACCCCGCGCCCGCGGGATGTCGAGCCGAGTAATGCGTTTTTCCGGTTTTTCTTTATCTTTTAATGAGGGTATAAATAGGAACCCTAATTATGATTATGATGTAGGGCATCATCTCTAAACACATATTTGAGAGAGAAAAAGCTGTAGAGAGAGTTCTTGAGTGCTTTTGTAATCTTTCTTGAATATTCATCGATTCCTAGTGCAGATTCGTGGTTTTTCTTCCAGTTCTTGGGTTTCCACGTAAAATTTCTGGTGTGTTCTTTCCTGCTTTATTATTTGATATTCTATTATTGTTTGATATTATTCTTTGATTGATAGTCAATAGAACTTACAAGTGGTATCAAGAGCTAGGTTTGATTATTGTCTAGATCTAGAATAATTAACAATGGAGGATTCAAAGATTAGAATTGAGAAGTTTGATGGGACAGATTTTGGATATTGGAAGATGCAAATAGAGGACATCTTATATCAGAAAAATCTGTATCAACCTTTGTCTGAAAAGCCTGCTGAGATGGAGGAGGCTAAGTGGAAAGTACTGGACAGACAGGCACTAGCGGTGGTGCGTTTGACATTGGCTCGGACTGTGGCGTTCAATGTCAAGGATATCAAAACAACGGCTGGATTGATCAAAGCACTGTCAGATATGTATGAAAAGCCCTCTGCAATGAATAAGGTATATCTGATGCGCCGTTTGTTTGGTTTAGAGATGAATAATGGTAGTTCTGCTGCTGAACATATTAATGAATTTAATTCATTAATAAGTCAGTTATCTTCGGTTAATATTGCCTTTGAGGATGAAGTGAAAGCCCTAATTTTGTTGTCCTCTTTACCTACTGCTTGGGAAACTGTTGTAACTGTGTTAGTAATTCCTCTGGTAAAGAGAAATTGGTTTATGATGTTGTCCGTGATCTGATTTTGAGTGAGAGCATTCGAAGGAAGGAGAGTGGAGAATCATCTGGAGCATACAGTGCAGAAGGTAGAGGGAGGGGAAAAGGGAGGAACTTTCAGGGAAAATCGGAGTCAAAGGGGGACCGGAGTAAGTCAAAAGGCAGGGCTAGTGTTACTTGTTTGGGGTGTGGTAATGAAGGACATTTAAAGAGAGATTGTTCTAGGAAAGAGAATGGAAAAGGGAAGAAGAAGGTTCAAGAAAGTGATGATGAAGAAGAGGCATCAACTAACTTGATTTCGAGTACGATTCCGATGCTTTGATGGTAAGCATGGATGATCAGAAGAGTTGGTTGGGTGCTCGGGATCATGGGTCTTGGATTCGGGTTCTTCTCATCATTCCTCACCATGCAGGAGTTGTTTCGGAATTTCAAACCGGAAAACTTGAAAAGGTCTACCTTGCGGATGGCAAGGCAGTGGAAGTCAGGGGAAAGGTGATGTGAGTGTGAAACTCACTCATGGTGGCTCGTTGGAGTTGAAGAATGTCAAGTTATCCCAAGGTTGAAGAAAAGCTTGATATCGTAGCCCAACTTGCTACATCGGGTTACAAGGTTGTGTTTGATGGTGGTTCTTGGAAGATTGTCAAGGGAGCAATGATCATAGCTCGTGGGCAAGGAGTGGAACACTTTACACCATGGGGAGCACAGTGAAGGGGCCGGGATTGGGATGAGAACTTCATGTAAGGTGTCGTTTGGTCGAAAACTATCGATAGTGGCGCAAGGGATGAAACCGTGGTGAAGCGGTATCCCGGTGGCAAATTGACCGGTAAGCGCACAAGGTGAAGGACGGCACACAAGCATGTTGTGCCGGAAATCCTAAGTGGAACAAAGGGTGTATTGTTCGAGTGGGAGCAATGTGAGTTTGTTTTTAGAACAATGAGAAGCTTCTTTGGCTTAGGTGGTAATTGGTTTTATTGAAGTTTGATGAGACTTCAATGTGCTTCTTTGGTTGGAGAGGAAGTGATTATTTTCCTTAGTTGTTGAGGAAGGGATCTTCATTTGGTTGTGCTTGTCTCTAAGGTGATCCGACCTCCGGGGTAGGAGGGTGTGTAGGTTCATGGAGTGATGGTGCAATGATTTGGAGGTTAGTGATTAAGAATCAAATCGGTGTAGACTTTGATGTCTTTTGTATTGGAGTTGGTGCAAACTTCAACGTTATTTTCCTTGGTGTTGAGGAGATGTTGTCATGGGATGCTTGATGTATGACATGGTTTGGACACGACTAGAGATTGCTTTTGCAGTGGGAGTTGTGTGTAGGAAGATGAATGAGAGGATGATGAAGGTATGAAGTTTTCTTCACTTACACCTATCTCCAAGTGGGAGATTGTTGGGTATATGGTAGTATATGAAGCTCATGGAGGTGTATGGGTGTGGAGATGAGGTTGCGTAGAAGGAAAACGTCATTTGGGACATAAGCTAACTTTGAATGGACATATCTTTCAATATATAAATGATTTTGAGGTGATTCAAAGTGGAGGTGATAGCTTGTTCCGAGAGCTTTCCAATGATAGGTCATATGTCCAATTCCGGTGAGAAATGAGAAAGTTATGACGGTTTTACTAAGAACTGACGAAACTGACGAGTTTCTTCAGCGTTTCTGTCCGCCCGCGGGCTATGACCCCGCGCCCGCGGGATGTCGAGCCGAGTAATGCGTTTTTCCGGTTTTTTTTTATCTTTTAATGAGGGTATAAATAGGCACCCTAATTATGATTATGATGTAGAGCATCATCTCTAAACACATATTTGAGAGAGAAAAAGTTGTAGAGAGAGTTCTTGAGTGCTTTTGTAATCTTTCTTGAATATTCATCGATTCCTAGTGCAGATTCGTGGTTTTTCTCCCAGTTCTTGGGTTTCCACGTAAAATTTCTGGTGTGTTCTTTCCTACTTTATTATTTGATATTCTATTATTGTTTGATATTATTCTTAGATTGATAGTCAATAGAACTTACACAACCATCCTTTGGACCTTCACTCTATTCCACCAGTATGACTTATGAGTGACACATCGGGTTTCTCCTTCTAAGCAATAGATCAAGCCGTTCCTTAACACTACCCAAGTGTGAGGAGGAGCGAATATTGGTAATTTCCAAGAACAACTTATTAGAGTTACTCATTTTCTTACGGACTCTAATATTATATATTTACCATAACTCTAATACAACTTGTTAGCCAAGGACTTAGAAGTGTACATCTCGATCAACTTGTCCTCTATAAATCTTTCGAACTTGCATTTCCTAACACATTGGCTTAGCTTGATCTCAAGACAAAGCCAAACATATAGTTATTATATATCCTCCCACTTGTCCTCCTCCATAGTATTAGGTTTCTTGTTCTCGAAAGTCTTGTGAAGACCATGCTGAATATAAGAATATACTTAATTGTACTTTGTCACAAGAGCCTTCTCATTGAACAATTAGTTTTTTTTTCCCGGGCGATGTCTCGTCAGTTACAATAAATAAATATGTTATTATTTTAGAATTTCATAATTTATTTTGCTATTTTTTGTATTTTTTGTCCATTAAGAAATTGAAAAATTTACGTCATGATGTGATAAGTTAAAAAATATTGAAAGGTTTGAGTTTGAAAATAATACCGTAAAAGGGATTGTGGTAAGAGAATATGACATCATTATTCTCTTGTAAGTTACGTATAATAGTGTTAGAGATGTATATACTTGTTTAAGTCTTTTAGTTAATTATAATTATTAGAAGAACTCATCATATTTTATTTGAAACATTAGACAACAAAGTCATAGTGTGTTGATGGTTAAGCTCTTACTTTTCATTTCAAAGATCATGTGTTCGATACCTTACACTTACACATTTTTTTTTAAATGATGTGTACACATAGACATAAAACATTTGCATTACAAATTTGAGAAGAGTGCCACGTGACACATACTTTTTTTTTGCATGCCTTTTAATATATTTGTATAGATTTTATCTTGTGTTTGTTATGAAATCCTCCATGACAAACCTAGCTGTCGATACCACTTGTGCGTATTATATACCCATATCTGGAACTATAATGCAAATACAATTTAAGAATTCAAACACACAAGTATGAGAGACAAGTGTTATATGAGCAAAATTTTAGATTTTTTCTCCTCAAAATAAATTGTATTAATTAAGTTTATGCAAGATAATACAACCCCTTTAATCCTTTATATGATGGTTCCTTTCTCTCAAGAATATCACTCGATTGTTCTTGTCATCCAACAATGATATTTAGTCTAGTTAAACTTAAATCCCCTTTTTAGACAAACAATATAACCTCTTTTACTAGAATTATAATACTTGCCCTCCAAAATAATAATTCTAGAATATAACATACCAAAAATCTATCTAGTTTTCTAAATGCAAACATCATTGAATTAGGATACTAAATGAAACAAATAAAAGTCTCATCTAAGGTTTTCCCACGCAACATACTGCTTCAACATAGAGTCTTGGTCCATATTGCGTTGTAATGTTCTCGTTTGTTTGCAACGAGACGCAACTTTGACCCCAAGTCTTAATATTGCTCTCATTTGGTCTAATTAAAGAAGTTGGCACTTAATTACTCCTATCTACATTGCGGTTTGTGTGTATATACATATATACATATACATATACATATACTGATATACATATACATATACATATACATATAATTTAATTAAATAATTTATACAATCAAGCACCTTATTAATTTGAGCACTTTATTTATTAGTCTGAGACTCTGAGTCATATCAATTTTAGCTAAATCATCAATTTCAGTTTTATTTTATCCAGTGTTTTCAAATATTCTCCTTGTTTCATGTTACTTAAAACCTTGCTCAGGTTATTACGTTCACGGATCCACAACTTTAATCACTAATATATCTCTAATTTTCTCTAAGTAAAAATAATAAAAGTTTAAGATTTTGAAAATAAATGTCCATATGATTCTAATAAGATCTAACATGATTATATTTTTTCATATGTAGAATTCACAAAATATGATTAAAAAGACTGTGAATGTGTAAAGCTCAACACGTTTTATATAATATAAAACTGAGGAAGTACATAGCTTAAACATAGACGTGTTCCTATAGCTATAAGGGAAGCAAAAACACGTAGAAAATCACATCCAAGTGTGACCGTACCTTTGAAAATGAAGTAGCATTCATAGTAGTTGTAATTGTACCTAGGGTCGAAAAAGTCTTTTGTCCCACTCAAATGTACCATTATTAGACACGGTCATGGGCCGATTTCGGGCCGGTTCAGCTCGATGTGAACCTGGATTAGATCAGTTAGATGATCGGTCCAATGCGGTTCAGGGGTTCGATTTTCTCAAACTTGAACTGGTTCAGTCTGGCTCAGGGCTGGGCCGGTTCAAGTTTGTTTCACCAGCCCTTTTTTTCGTAAATGAAAAAGCTTAATTGCATATGCACTAGTATTTATAATGAATAATATTTGATACCTTTCATATACGCTATTGTTATTGATAATTAGGCCGAGGTTGACGAACTTTTCGCATATTTAGAACCAGTTTAAGGGTTCCATTAAGGGTTGTATACAATTTATGGTCCGGTTCCGGTTTGAGTACGGTTCACGATCTGCTTCAGGGCTAGGATCGGGCCGTTTCTTCCCCATCAATTGGGCCCACGAGAACCCTTACGTTTGTGCGGTTCCGTATCGGTTAAGGCACGATCATCTGTCGGTCCGGTCCGGGATGATTTTCTTGCAAGTCGGTTCAAGGTTGTGTCAAGTTAGGCCAGTCCCATGACCACCTCTAATACTACTCAATCTTATTGGTTGATATCAATTATTCTTTGCCTTATTCATTTAAAAAAAATAGGAAGTCTATTTTTTTTTTTTTTTTGATAGAAAATAGGAAGTCTATTTGAATCGAATATTGTAGATAATAATATTGAGTGGCATATATGATAGATAGAAAAAAGCGGGACAAAAAATTTCTAACTCTCTCAACTTCTCATGCACAAAATCCACGTTTAAGAAATAATATACGACAAATCGACAATGCAGGTAAAATCAAATAAATGAGCTTGTTCTTTTTCGTATTTTGTATATTCTTGTTTGTTTTTTTTATACTTCTTTCAATTGATAAACACTGATTTTTGGTTCATCGATTGACAGAAATATAGAATATGATGTTACAACACAACGGACGACTGTTGTCCATTAGAATGGCAAAGGTTAGAAACTAAGAACCCCATACGCTGCTAACCATACAGAATATGATGTTACTATACAACGGCGTGACGGGCCACAAGAATGGCAAAGATAAATAAAAAAAACGTGCGTGCTACAATTGTATGAATGAAAAGAGACAGTGCTCTCGTAAAAAAAGAAAAAAAAGAAAAAAAGAAAAAAAGAAAAAAGAAAAAAGACAGTGCTCGATTGTTTATAAATTATAAATTAGATTTGGGTCCGGGAGTTTTCCCGAGTGGTATTGTTTTTCGAATTTGATATGAATTTTTTTCCATTTTTATTAAAATATATTAAAGAAAACTCAACATTTAAAAGGTACAAATATAATAACGTGGACTCTTAAAACATGACTAAAAGTTGGTTAAAATGGTAATTGTGTCACGTATAATAACATTAGTCACGAGTTCAAATATTGTTGCAAGCTAATTTTACTTTTGTTAATTGACATGAGTTATGTACATTGGATAATTCTAATTCTAATGGTATAACAGATATGCCACGTGGCGTGCATACTTTGTCACTCACGCTTTTTTGTATAGATATCCTGTTTGAATAATAAGTTCAAAAATAAGTAACACTCCTTCACCATCCTATTTGTATTTTTGAATTTATGATATGGACGCATATTAAGAGATCGAAAAATATGAAAGTAGAATAAAAGGGACGAGGAGTGTTGGAGATATTTTTAGAAAAATCTAGAGCATTTATGGAAGAAGTTAAATATTGGAGAAGAAAAACTAATTAAATGTTCTTCAAGTTTGAAGAAAAATCTAGAATTTGTTAAATTATTACCATTGGAGCAAATCAATGGAATATTCCAGAAGTTTGGAGAGAAACCCAAAGAAGGCATGAACAAATATGGAGTAGTATCAATAGAAGTATGGATTTGTTGTAGAATGTGGTGAAATCCAAAGTAAGAAAGTTTGGAGAGACATGAGCTCTCATCACATAAAAATATAGTTTGGGGTGAGACATGAGCTCACCATAGAGTGAGAGATATGTGAGACATGAGCTCACACAAAAAAAAAAAAAAAAAAAGAATATGAGAGGTATTTTGGTAAGGTGTGGAACAAGTGTCCCACCAAAATATATTGTTGTACAATTTTTCGATGTAATCAATACTTTGCAATTTATCAAATTGTAAAATTTGGGTCCATTACTAATTCTCGTGCGCTCCCAAAAATCTATCAAGGAGAGCGTTAAACTTTTAATTTGTATATGAGCTAAATTCCGGGAATGATTAAGATTACACTATTTAGTTTAATTTATTTCTACATGAGTTCAGTAATCAAACATGGTATTTCGAAAGAGCTTTTTTTTTTTTTTTTTTTTGGTAAACAAGGCCAATCATTCATTCATTAGCTAATAATGTTAAACATATTACAATCCGCGAGAAGTTGTTTCGAACAAAAACCAGGGGGAGTGGGGAAAACCCTAGTTACAACACTATCTCCATCCATAGTTCTACATGATTTTGCCATCTGATCAGCCACTAGGTTGAATTGTCTGCTATAGTGCTTAATCTGAAGATCCGGTCTCTGGGTGAGCCACTGCCTGCACAAGTTAATCAGATTTGAATAAAGGTCAGAGTGACCTCCTGTAAGGAGGTTCGTTGCGTTTTTACAATCGGAGTATATAATGGCCTTAGGCAAGCTATACGTCACTGCGTGTCCAAGGGCTTCCGAGATTGCCAGAAGCTCAGCTGCAAGGGAATTGTTAGTATAAATCTTCTTCCCAAACCCCCCAATCCAATGCCCCGACGCATTACGAATCACTCCCCCAATCCCAGCCCCGTGGAGAATATCTATAAAGGAAGCATCAACATGGATCATTAAAAACTCGCGAGGATGAACAAACACTGGAGGAGTATACATCCCGGGACCCTCACCCACGGCCCGGGTGAGTTCCCTAATCCTACCAAAGGCCCTAAGACATATAACCTGGGGAGTGGAAGCTTTCTGATTTTTAAAGACACAGTGATTCCTATCCTTCCAAATCTCATGACAAATGTAAGGGAGCACAGAAGACCAAGGTACATCCCCCACCTGCCCCGTGGACTGCATGTTTTCCCTAATCCAAATACCGAAGTCCTCATATGGGTCAGGATAGAGCCCAACATATTCCCAGACACCCCTACTTAGATGACAGTCACGTATAACGTGGGCACTATTCTCGATGTGGTTATGGCATCTAGGACAGGCTGAATCAATGGACATACCCCTAGTCGTAAGCAGATGTCTATGAGGGAGTCTATCATGCCAGGTGAGCCAGATAAAGAAGTTTATTTTTGGTTCACACTTACCCTTCCAGATCCACAATATGTCCTCCTGGATTGGGAATTGAGGGATTTGGGCTAGATATGCTTTTTGTAACACGAATCCGTTATGGTTAACAAAGTTAGGAATTAGGAGATCAGCCTGTGAAGCAGGATTAGGCACGACAGTACTTAAAATACGATTCTCAAGCGCCGGTGGAATAAACAGAGTTAGAACATCTAGATCCCATCTCCCCTGATGGACGATACTATGGACCTTCCTATCGCTCTCCTCCATACTCATAGGCCCCTGAACCCATCCTCGCAGCGGACCTATGGCAAGCCAGTCATCATGCCAGAATCTAATACTTCTTCCATCCCCAAGATTCCACGAACTATTTTCCTGAAGAAGATCCCAACCCTTGCCTATGTTCCTCCAGATGACTGACCCATTTTGAAATTTCGTGACCCTATTATTGTGCATATATTTAGAACGAATACATTGATGAGCTAGGTTAGGTTGGTCTTGGGCTAACTTCCATCCAAGCTTAGCCATATAAGCCCTATTCATAAGTCTTTGGCTTCTAATCCCTAGGCCCCCCTATTCTTAGGCAATAGAGTCAAGTGCTTGTTGACAAGATGCAACTTCTTCTTTCCCCCCTCTTCCCCCCATAAAAAATTGTTACAAATGGAGTCCAGATCGTTGAGGGTGCTTATAGGCAAGGCAGAGGCCTGCATGTAGTAGGCCGGAATGGTTGCTAGGGTTGATGAAATGAGACATAACCTCCCTGCACGGAAAAGGAATTTTGTCTTCCAGGTGGCTAGACGGGTACGAACCTTATCTACAATGAACTGGACCTGCCTACGAGTGGGCCTTTTGTGGGAAATTGGGAGTCCCAGATAAACACCTAGATTATTATTTTCCTTAATATTCAGGGTTCGTTAAAAAGCACTCTATGGTCCTGAGGTGTGTTAGGGGAGAAGATGAGTTTGCTCTTGGCCTCATTTATTTTTTCACCCGAATCAATACAAAATTTCTCGAGGACATTTCGAATTGCAAAAGCCGTACTCTCGTCGACCCGGCCAAAGAGAAGAAGGTCATCCGCAAAAAGCAAGTGGGAAACAGGCACGTTCCCCCTCCCCACCCCAAAAGGGATCCACTCATCCTTGAGACACGCTTCATTAATTCTACTAGTCAAGGCTTCAAGGCAATTGTTAAACAGGTAGGGGGATATGGGATCTCCCTGCCTAAGACCTATGGAGTGCTTGAACTCCTCTGACTTGCGACCATTAATTAACACTCGGGACGACGCCCCCGAGATACAGCTCATAATTAGGTCAATGACTGGGAGGTCGAGGTTAAGGTTTTGGAGACACTCTCTCACAAAAGCCCACTCGATACAATCATAGGCTTTTCTCTAAATCAATTTTTAGGGCAAACCACCCCCATTTACCCTTCTTCTTCTGCATGGAATGCAGGATCTCAGAGGCAACTACAAGGTTAATATCCGGCCCCCTCCCTTTAATGAAGCTATTCTGGTTGTGAGAAATCCAATGTGGGATCAGAGGTTTAAGGCGGGTAACTAAAATCTTTGTGACCAGCTTGTATAGCGTATTACAAAGGCTTATAGGTCTGAATTGTTTGATTGTTTCCGGGGAATTCTGTTTGGGGATAAGACAAATGAAAGCTTGACACAAATCCTCCGGGACTGAACTCTGTCTAAACCACCTCTGAACATCTCTACATACATCCTCACCTTTAACATCCCACGTTTTCTGGAAAAACACTGGATGAAAGCCATCCGGTCCTGGGCCTTGAGAGGGCTCACACTGAACATCGCATGTCTAATCTCCTGGGGGGAAGGTTCAAAACCTACGTCTTGTTCTATCAGTCTAACAGGGTTTGGCCTCCAAGTGCACATGGTCTTTTTCGTGGTGTATAGGTCCTTGTAAAAAGCCAAGATAAGGTCGTGGATCCCAACTTGGTCAGTAACCTCATTCCCTACATTATCCCTTAGGTTGTTAATTCTTGCAGCATTACGCTTGATGAGGACAGACCTATGAAAGAATCTCGTGTTACGCTCCCCTTTCCCAATCCTTTCCATACGACTTTTCGATTTCCAAAGGGTCTCCTCCTGGTCTAGAGTGTCCATAAGCTCATCTTGGAGGTCAGACTCATCCTGATGGAATTGAGAATTAGGGTAGTCCTGAAGGTAAGCTTGGGTTCCTTTCAATCTAGCTAAGAGACGTCGCTTTCTACGGTATATATTTCCAAACGTGGATTGATTCCACTCGATAAGGGTTTCCCTAAAACTGCATAAGTTTTCCTGGATCGATCTACAGGGGGACATCCACTTAGGAAGGGCACTCTCTCTGAACCTCGCATCGAGAAGCCACATAGGTTCAAACCTAAAAGGTTTTTCACCTTTGACGAAAGGGTCATTATGAAGTTCCAAAAGGATAGGGCAATGATCAGATGTGATTCTCGGAAGGTGCCAAAGGTTTGCATTAGGGAACATTTGGATCCATTCAGGGTTCACCCACCCTCTATCGAGTCTTTCCATGATCGGGTTGAGCTTCCTTTTATTCGACCAGGTAAACTTCGGGCCATTAAACCCTAGATCCACCAAGTTACAATTATCCATAGTGTTTGCAAATAAATCTGTTCTCATTCTAGATATAGGACGGCCTCCTAGCTTCTCATTCTGATTGACAACCTCATTGAAATCTCCTAATACTAACCATGGTTTATTTAAGTTAAGAGCAAAATTCTCTAAGTCATTCCATAAATGCTTACGAATATGAAATTTAGGACTAGCATAAATTGCAGTAAGAACAAACGAAATACTAGAGTTACGTACCTCAACTACACCATAGACTCCCTGAGCACCTTCTCTAATGACATGAAAGTCTAGGCTATACGATTTCCACATCAAGAGGATGCCCCCCACAAACCCATCCGGTTCCAGCAAATGCCACGAGTCGAAGCCTAAATCAGCGATAATTGCATCAGTTTTCTCGCGACCCACCCAGGTTTCGGCCAGCACAACCAGAGAAGGAAAATGCTGCTGCATAAGAAGCCTGAAGTTTGGCTTAAATGATGGGCGAGCCAGACCACGAACATTCCAAAAAAGCACAGTCATTCCTTTAGATAATGGCCTTTTCTCTAGGAGCATCTTTAATAGCCCCTCGTTTCCTGCCACCCACGGGTCTACTTCGGCTCCGGTTTGTGGGCATGTCCATGCCCTCCTGTGTGGCCATAGAGTCACTTCGGCTTCTCGCGGGCTTCCTAGCTCTTTTCCCTCGGCCCAAGTCGTTGTGATCCCCAACTGCTTCATTGGGAGATGAAGGCGTGCAAGGAGCAATGCATTGGAGTTGCTCTTTGCTATCATGCGAACATCTCTCTGCTTGACTCTTAGCATCGTTCGCACCATCGGCAGAAGTGGAGCGGGGTCTATCCATGGACCCAGACTTGCTAGCATAGCTCTTTCTTCGCTCTCTACTTCTACCTCTTTCTTTAGGAACCATTTCACGAAAATCCCCATAGTTTGGGGAAGATGAGCGGCATCTCGGAATTGAGGTACGTGAGCCGGTCGAAAAGCCGAGTTGGAATACATCATCAAGTGATCTGCTTGTTCGGGGTTTAAAGCGGGGTTGAGTATGAGAGCCTTTACCTCTTTGAACGTTAGTTCGGTATAGAACTCGTTCGGATCTTCTAAGCAATCGGGTAAGTAATACTCGACCTCCTCCAGGCTGAATTCGGGTTTGAGAGGGCGGACTGGCCGGCCGAACAAAATCGGGCTGAGGGGAACAACCGACATTACTCGAGGTTCTGGAGGAGAGTCGGGAGGAGACAAAGGAGGTGGAGGGGAGAGAGATTCGGACAGGTCTAGGACTATCGGGTCGCAGGGTCTCCACATCCTTCAGGGTGGGAGGTAGGGAGGTTGTAGGATTTTGGGAAAATTGGAGCTGGGTTTTTTTTGAGTCTACTAGTTTTTTCGTGGAAGGGGGAGTATTTGGGGTGGGTTTAAATACAGGAGGAGGGGTTTGAATTTTTCTGTTTGAGGTTTGGGAACATACCGTCGAAATGATGGGTGTTGCAGAAAAGTGAGGCAAAGATGAAAAATATGTAAGAATAGTCATGTATATCGTTTAGCAAATGCGTTGTGTATTAAGTGAGTTTTAGCTAATTGTGTTCTTAGTGATTTATGATAGGACCTAAATAGTGGTAAACCTAGGTTGTTAGAGGATTAGTGTTCTTACACTTAGCTTGGACCTAAAACCGTGGTTCTATCGTGTTACACTAATGAGGTCGAATTCATAGGGAGCAAGTTGTTGAACTAACGGAAAATAACTATTAAGGTTACAAGCAAGTGTTTGAGGGGGGTTAACATTATTATAAAGGCTACTTATTCAAAATATAAATAACAAGGCATAAGGTAAGGAACTTGATTAGCGACTAATAATGGAGTAAAACATTAAAATTACTCAATCAGTGTAGCTGTAAAATTCATGGGGTAACGAACACGACCACTTTATACAATTATTGATTTTTTTTAAAATGTTTGAGTGATCCTAAGGGTTGGCAACCTTCATGATAGAGAGATAGAGAAGATATTAGGGATTAAAATATACAAAAAGACAAGAATTTGTTTAAGATCGACATCATGAAAAATACTTTAGTAACTTCAAATAACTAAATATGAAGGGAAGCTAAGGACTTTCAGGAATATACCAATGTTGCTTGAGTCTTAGGTTGTAATGACTTTCAGAAGGAGCAATCATGGAGCTTGCGATGAAATCAATGGAGAATAAAAAGTATGTATGGGAATCATATATTGAGAGTACGTGATTTGAAATCTTAGTGCGAAAGCGTTGGAATATCCTCCCCATAAACCAGATGAAACGAGACATATTTATAGGAAAGTTTGAAAAATAAGATAAAATCAGCAGCTGCATGGCACGCAAGCCTGATGTGCAGCAAGCAAGCGTCGTGCGCATGACAACGTGCAGCGCATACTGATGCGCGTTTTCGGATTTTGCTGACTGCCTAGATGTAGCGTGTACGCGTGGTTGGTGTACGAGACGCAACAGGTTATTGTAGTTGGCATACCTCTTAGAATTGCCCTTTTTTCGATTGCACCAATTATGACGGTGATATGTATCATGAATGGATACTAAAATAGGGAAAACACATATCCAGTAAACCATAATAGAATAATGGTAACATCATGCATATATCAACATAAAACACACTTAGAAGGACAAAAACTGGGCCGATCCACGGGTATCCGCATGCGACCCAGACCCTACATGTTCTAAGTCGAGAATGGTCAGTTGGAAAGCCGACCCATTCCGACCCAACGTCCACCCGTACCTAGTTGAACTCGTGAAATTGGTAACCCAACCTGAATTGGGCCGACCCAGGTTGGACCTGTGCCCGGATGCAACAGTGAGCAACGACCCAGACCCAACCTATTTCCGATCCGAAACTAACTTGCATCCAACTTCACCTGTCAATGTCCCAGTTAGATCCACCCAGTTATCACCTTATCCAATTGTGACCCAACTTAGTTATCAGCGGACCTAACTGTGACCCAACCCAACTAAATCCGACCTAAATTCATTCTAACCCAATACAACCCGAACCAACCTTACATGACCTAACTTTACCATGCTATATCTTTATTTTGTATAATTAGACTTTTTTCCATTGACTTATGTTTTATGTTTTAAAATTAAGATTTGACAACCAACAAGTTGTAGGTTAAAATGCCAAAGTCCTTAATGTTTGTCTCTTTAATTTGATGATTATATTCTATATTAATATGATTTAATTAAGGAGTAGTATTATTTAAAGACATTTAATATTGTAATTATAAGCATTTAATATTGTCTCTTATACTACTCAAGAACATATGAACTACTTTTGCAATTTTGCATATTTGATTTCTGAGTTTACATTTACATTGATAATTGAACTAAACAGTATATTGAATTTGAAGGGATTAAAGAAAGAAAGAGAAAGTAACAACTAAATTGCATTCCGATAATGGAGAGAATAAGATAAGTAAATTAGGAAAAAAATAGAAAACTCTTATATTCATATACTTTAATGTTTACAAAATATCAATTACTTACAAATAAATAATTTAAATATCAAAATGAGTAACTAAAGTCTAAACTATAAAGTAAATAAAATTATAAATGAATAAAAATATATATACAAGTATTGAACTAATAGTCTAAATGCCTAATACTCTAATTATTAGATGTGTCAACAACAACAACAACAACATACCACCACCACCAGCAACAAAATAGCAGCAGCAACAAAATAGCAGCAGCAACAACAGGCCAACAGCAGCAACAACAAGCCAACAACAACAACAACAACAATAGATGGTAGGAAAAAAAAAATCCCAAAGAAAAATATAAAGCAGTTTATAAGTATTAATTTTAAACAAGTAAATATTGCAAAGATAACAAAATAAATTTACTTTTAAAATCAGTAGTAGCTCTCAGCTACTTGACCTCATCATCGAGCACTCGACTCTAATTGACAACACAACTTCACAACATAAGAAAGCCAACAAAAGTGACACGAGCATCCACAATTATTTGTCTTTTAAACAATACCAAAACCAAGAGGACAGGTAAATGATTCTATGTATCCATAGTGTAACAAGGTTGTTACACGAGATACGATTTGAGCATTTTAACTAAGAGTACAGGTAAATGATTCTATGTATCCATAGTGTAACAAGAGTGTTACAAGAGATACGATTTGAACATTGTAACTAAGAGAACAAGTAATGACTATATGTGGTTATGAAATGAATGGTTAATATTAAAATAAATTATGACAATATCTTGTAGCTGGACTCCCTACAAGTGATGAACAATGGGGGGAGTGTGGGACTTGTCCTACGCTCCTACGTAGGCCTACTGTGACGACAGTAGTGTCCTTATATTTTTGACACTCAAGTAGGCGGAAGGTTCCGTTCGATCTTGGGGGTATGCATACTAAGGTGATGGGTGTGAGACGGAACAAAACCGTATTTGCATTTCATCTAACAGACCTAGTGTCTGTTAAGGATTCAGTAGCCTGTATGATTCTAGTAAGATTACGGTGCCCGTTCGATGCCAATTAAAGATTAAAGATTAAAGGTTAAAGGATGTAACATAGTGTAGCATCATGCTTAAGATTGTTCATGTGTGCATCATTTATGTTTACATGTATTCAATGGTTCATTACGTACTCAGCATAGCTGATTGTATGTTATTATGTGTTTGATGAACTGTGATGAACCATTGATGCTACAATGGGGAGCAGACTAGGTGTGCTGGTGCTGCTGCATAATCTCGAGCATACGGGGACTAGGCTTGGGTATTTACATTAAAGCATTTTGAAATAAGTATTATTGGTTTTTCTAAGACTTATATAAGTGGTTTGTGGTTTGAATGAAAAGGGGTCATTGATGATTCCCGAGTTGTATTTATATTTTAATTCCGCTGCATTTTAGTTTTCAAGACAATAATGTTTTAAGTTATCGTAAACTCTCATTATGCCTTGCGTTCCATCGCGGCGGTAACGCCCCCGAGGTCGACGCGACGTAGCAGTGGTAGACGCGTGTGGATTTTGGGGGTGTTACATATATTCTCATTGAAGGCGATAATGTCTCGGTTATTAACTCTTTTAAGAAAGTGTGGAGTACCCCTTGGGAAATAAGCAACATTCTCTACGATGCAGGAGTTGATCTAAGTAAATTCGCTTCGGTTAGTTGTGATCATGTCTTTCCGGAGGTCAACCGAGAGGCGGACTTCATGGCGCATCGAGGTCACTTGTGTTCCTCTCTGTTGTATTCCTTCCCTCCTTATAATGTTGATTTTTCGCTTATCATCCGCAAGGATGTTTTAGGTTGGCCTCCGGATTAAAGGGGGTCTTTCCTAATAATAATAAAAAAAAATAGTGTCCATCACGTAGTTGTCTTCGGAGTCACAAATTTGTCCATAATATTAGTATAATGTCCTTGATCCTGACGGTTTGTTTGCTACAGTTGGTTATAAATAGTGGTAATGAAAATGAATTTGTATGTAAATTTGTGAAGAAAATTATTTTTTATTTCCATGGTAATGCTAATTTATTCTAAAGTGTCTATTTTTCTTCCCATCTAATACCACCTTATAGGTAGTAATGAGTGGTAATGAATATTGTTTCCCCTTGGATTAACTAGTCATGAAATCAAGTTTAATTTATTACTGCATTCGTTCCAAAGGATCTTCCTATATCTACTTTCCACATTTGTCAATGCACAGTTTTTCTAAGTTATACCCTTGTGTTTTTTCAATTTCTACTTTGTACCCCAAGCTTTTAAAATTCCACACGGACCCTCAAATTTACCTTTTTTAATATACAATGCCCCTACCGCTAATTATATGTCATTAGTTTCGTTTACTTTCTATAATATGGTGGAACGAATCTAATTATTGAATAACCCATCTAACGGTTAAACTATGTATAAGTCAAATTAGTTCTAATAAGTTAATTTTTTTTATGAAATTAATGACATATAATCTGCAGTTTGGGCATCGGGCATTAATAAAGGTAAGCTTGAGGATACCGTCAGTAATTTTTAGAAAGTTGGTATACAACGTAGAAACGGAAGAAACACAAAGGTATAACGTAGAAAAGTTGGTAATTTTAAATTTTTTTTCCCTCAAAATAATAGAAAAACCCTATATGATTAATTGTGGAAAATTTGTTAAAAATGACCTTATAAAAAGTTGAGTTTGTGAGAAAAGACCATATATATATATTTAAAAATACATATTTCGATCTATCAGTGTAAAAACTGGACCGGTTTGGATCGAAAATTTTCCAATTCTGATCTATAAAATTTCCAGATTTCGATCCATCGATCTAACCGGTTTTGATCTGGTCCGATTAGGTTCAGATCGGTGCACGCTCTTAGTAATGTATGGTACACAAATTTAATATGAAGTATTCTTATATGTGGGACCTCTAGATAAATAGATTGGAAGTATTCGTTCAGTATTTCTTAGCATAATGTAATGTAGACATTGAGCAACCTTCTTAAATACCGCGATCTTCCAACTTTCGTCCTTGTCTCTTTCTCACCATCTTAAGTGAAGACCAGTCTTTTGTTTCCCATCCTCAACTCCCACCCTCTTAATTAACTACCACGCACAAAAAGTTATACTTTGAACAGGAATAATGAATCTCTATCTGTTAGATGCTATATATATACACAATATATTTTTACATATATTTCTTTTTCTTTTGTAGTTATATATAGTGTTTATGTTTAAGAATAAGGATTACCTAACTGGTTAAAGGCTCTCCTTCCACCCTTATAACAAGGGTTTAATTGTGCGATCCTCGATTTCCCTTAACTTGTGCAAATACATATATTTTAACATATAATATGATCTCTTATATATATATGCACCAATAAAAACACTATATATCGAAATATAAACATGATTAATTGATTACCAACACATAAAAATATGTGTTAAATACAATTGTAGCATCTTTATAGATTTATCAACTCCTCGTGTTCAACCTTCTTATATATAGCTAGTGCAATCTTCCAGCCTTCCCTCCTTATCTATCTCTCTTTCTCTCTTACCAACTTAAGTAAAAACCATCCTCCTCTTAATTTGTCATATCCTCAATTTCAATTCCATTCTTCTAACCACAACAACACAACAACATCTCATGGGAAGCCTTGGCCCTAACCTCACCAACTCCTCAACCCCTTTAAGTGCTACAACCACATTCAAACCCTTAGATCATGAAGAATTCCGAGAACAAGCCCATAAAATGGTGGATTACATAGCAGATTACTACAAAAACATAGAAAATTTTCCTGTTTTAAGCCGAGTTGAACCTGGCTACTTGCTAACATCCCTGCCTCAAACGGCTCCGCTAGGGCCGGAGCCGTTTGAGGCCATACTAGGGGATGTTAACAAGTATATTTTCCCAGGGATGACTCATTGGCTTAACCCAAATTTCTTTGCCTTCTTCCCTGCTACTGTTAGCTCCGCCGCTTTCGTCGGCGATATGCTTTGTAATGCTTTTAATAGTGTAGGCTTCAATTGGCTAGCTTCGCCGGCTGCTACGGAGTTAGAGATGGTTGTTATGGATTGGCTTGCTTCTTTGCTCAAGCTCCCTACCTCCTTTATGTTCTCTGGTATATATTCTCTAGCTGCCTTAAACGTAACAAAACAAAATTTGTATATGTATACGTAATTACGTATGCATGTCATCCTAATTCCTAACAACAATTACTTGGCATTACCCTCTCATACATTTATTGTTACAAACTATGTGTCCGTAATATATCCCCAAAATACCTCCTTGGTGTTTTTATTTTCTTTGGTACTTCTATTAACTATACCTGTAGATCAATATAAATTGTACTCCCCTTGTCTCAAAATATAGTTCCGATTTTTGTTTTGGGTGTCCCAAATATAGTTTCCATTTTCATATTTAGTTCCACATTTTTCCGCAATTTGTCTAGAAAAACAGTGTCCCATCATTTATTTGCTTTTTGAATTTTGTTTTTTCCTTTG
This sequence comes from Beta vulgaris subsp. vulgaris, assembly GCF_026745355.1. Taxonomy (NCBI): domain Eukaryota; kingdom Viridiplantae; phylum Streptophyta; class Magnoliopsida; order Caryophyllales; family Amaranthaceae; genus Beta; species Beta vulgaris. The sequence continues at coordinate 2,457,275 of NC_079209.1, read as the reverse complement.
TTTATTCAACCAAAATGTTATAATTAATGTTCTTTCACCAATTATTCTCCATTCTCTCTCCTAAAAGGCTAAAATCATCTTTTCCCATACAACATTTATTTAAATAAACAAAAAATCTTTATTATCCTTTTTATTTTCTACTTGCATAAATTACCGTGAAAAAAGACAAATGAGAACTATATTTTGGGACGGATGGACTATATATCTAACTTATCATAAAACTCAAAATTAGTTAAAAGTTGACTGTCCATTCAATATAACAATACAAAAAAGTTGTTGCTAGACTTCTATATCTCTATCCCAACTATAATTATTTATCTCTCTTTTAATTTTAGAATCTCACTTTTGCTAAAGATTATTAATTGTTATATGCATGCATATATCAAAGATAAAGAATAAATAATATGTTATTTCTTCATTTTAATATAATTTTTAGGTTGTACAACTATATTATATATAGATTTTTAAAGTATTTTAAGCAAAAAATAAACTATATTTTAAGTAGATCCTATTTTCTTTTTATCATAAACTATATAGATTTGTGTTGTTATAATACTATCTTACTATACCTTTTATAATTCATGTATATTTCTTATAATCTAATTGTCCTACTCTTGTTGTTATATGCTGTTGTGCACGAGATACCGTAAGAACGTATTTGAAAATAACCACCTTATAATACAAACTGCATCCAAATAAGTACTCTATCTCAACTTTTATTTAAATAACCACCTTATATCATAAAATTTAAATCACTTCCACTTAAAATTATTGGTCCAACAATATAGAGAAAAACAATATCATCAAATTCACCAAAAAACCACCGGTTTACCTAAAATCAATTAGGATTCTTACTAAAAAGGTTTAGATTCTTACGTTGAGAGTATTAATGAAAAGATTTTAAAGTTTGACTCCAAAATAGAAACAGGAAATATATTTTGAGACGGATGGAGTATTAAGTAGTGTTGATCCATGGAATAAACTTTATTTACAAATACTTAGAGTTAGCTATCTAAATAAATTCTAATGAATGGAAAAAAGTGTATCAATTTTTGTTTTAATGATGTAAACGAGACAAAACGAATGGAGTAGGGAGGAGGAAAATGAAAAAAGCCAATGTTAACAGGAGGTCATCTCAAAAATCTCGAACACGCTAAAATAGTAAGTTTGAAAATGAATTGGAGACTAATGTTGTATAAAGACTAATCGGAGATTACGGAACTTCTAGGATTAGAATACTGACGCCACGTATTTTTTTCTAATCAATAATTGTCATATCTACCTTTTTATTTCGAAGCATACTGAAAAATGGACTTTCTACGATTAGGAATAGTTGCACTATTTGCATAGTCTTTATTATTTACATCATATACTTTGATTATTTTTGATAATTTATATTTAAGGAAAAAAATATAGTCATATGAGATCTTATTAGATTCATCTCAATATATTTTTTTTAATATCAACTTTAATTTTGATAATTTAAACTTATTGATGATTAAATATGAAACCATGCATCAGCAAGCGCGAAAATATAAAATGGTACAACTATTTCTAAGCGTATGAAGTATTTATATTTATGATATGAATGCATTAAAGCAATAATCTAAATAATTGAATTATTTTGACTAAATACTACTGAAATGTTTCTTAGTAATGACTAACAATTCTTCGTGTGATAAAAACATTGAATTATTGATTAGGCACAGGAGGAGGTGTACTACATGGAACTACAAGTGAGGCCATCATTTGTACACTGGTTGCAGCAAGAGATCGAGCAATGGAGACTGCAAAATTTGACAATCCATCAAAATTAGTAGTTTATGGCTCTGATCAAACACATTCTACGTTCACTAAGGCATGCAAGTTAATTGGCATACCACCTAATAATATCCGATTAATCTCAACAACCGTCGAGTCAAAATTCGCTATGCCACCCTCTGAGTTTCGCAAGTCCATTGAAGCAGATGTGGCAGCTGGTTTTGTCCCACTTTATCTATGTGTCACTTTAGGCACCACTTCTACTGCTGCAATTGATCCATTGGAAGAGCTCGTCAATATTGCAGGTTAGTCATACATGTTCATTATTGTTTGATGAATTTCAAGTTACAAACTCTTGGAAAACAATAATAAATAAATAAAAATGATTGCACTAACAAGACGCCTCGGGCGCTAGAGATAAGAAATATATAGTTCTACTTAATTACTCATATTTATACAAAATAACATAATAATATAAAATTTCAATGCAAAGCAAAATGCTTTTCAGTAGGAAAGAGAAAAACATTTTTATTCAATGCAAAGCATTTAAATACATTGCATTTATTAAAATTATACGTTGTTATATTATTTTATATAAATATGAGTAATTAAGTAAAATAATATATTTATTATCTGCATCGAGGCGTCCGTTAGCTTTTACCAATCATAGATTACCATGTTAGTTTGTCCTTTCTTTAGGTAATTCCTCTAACTATTAATTTTCTCCTTAATTGTTGTTTCACATTTTGCTTTTATGATTAGTTCTCCTCTCTTTTGCTTTTCTCTCCATTAATGATTAATTAGCCCCAACAAATGATCGATTACAATTGATTTGTTAACTACGCCAATATTTTAAATAAGGACTCAATTTCCATTAATTCATTTTCCGAAAGTTTTTATTGCTACAGGTGTATAAAAGATTCATATTATTTATTCAGATATACGTAGAATATTTAAAAGTAGTCTCGATAACTTTCTCTTGTTTTTTTTTTTGCAATATTGGAGCATGATTTAAAGAAAGAGATATAAATAATATATTAGCAAAAATGTCAATATTGATTGCTAGTGCTCACTCCGTCTTTTAATTACTTGTTGCATTCTTGTGAATATAAGTATTTAAAAATTGAGAAAAGGTGTGCTAAATAACTATAACTTTATGATAAATGACATATATTTGAGAGTTACAGGTAGGTAAACGAAAAAGTTAAAAGCGAATAGTGATATTATTTGGTAGGTCATAGCTAACGCAGAAAGAAAAATGTAACAAGTAAAAAAGACATTTATATATAAATTTCTTGCAAAAAGAAGTAAGAAAAATAATTTTCATAGATTTATAGATTTGTAGCAAGTAATAAGGAGTAATATACAACTTATTAAAATAGAAATATTACAAGTAAAAATACTGAGAAAGTAATTACTTATAATCTAGGTCAAGTTCACATCTTAACAGGAGCTTTCTAGTAGTCACTTTAATAGCATGTCGGCATGTGCTATGTTTTTATGTTAGATTTGGTCGCCTGTTCCTATAGCTATATCTCAGGGAAGCGAAAAACATGTAAAATTTGTCATCCAAGTACTTGAGATAATTGCGCGTAGCACCTAGCACCTAGCACCTAGCACCTAGCATGCATGCACCTTCTATTGCTATCAAGGCGGTAAAAACGTGTAGAATTTATCATCTTAATTTGGAAGCTTTAAACAGATTAATTGTAGCAATCTAATTATCAATTCTTGGAAATTGGAATGAGTTTAAGCGCATCCTATGAATTCTGCGCGTTGAATTTTAATCGCATGAGTCACTAGTAAAGTAGTAACCTATCCAATTTAAGGCTATGTTTAGTTCACCTGAAATTTTCTGATCTGAACTTATCTGATATGATTTAAACTTATTATTTTTGATCTGATCTGATCTGATCTGAACTGATCTGATAACAAGATTTTATCTTTTAGATTTTTCTCAATATATAAGAAAAAATATAGTCATGTGAGGTCTTGTTTGATTCGTTTTAATGAGTACTTTATTAATATTCAATTATTATAATTTTTACTAATATGTAATGAAAGATATAGTGATTTTTAAATATAAGCATAATCTGAACTGATCTGATCTGAACTTATTTTTTCTGATCTGATCTGATCTGATTAGATCTGAAATAAGCAAAAATAAGGTGAACTGAACATAGCCTAAGTATCAAACTATCAACTATCAACTATCAAGGTACTACTAATTACTAACCTAGCTAGTAATAACGTGTTGAATTGTTCCTACTCTATTCATTCATCAATGGTACATACGTATACGGTATACTCATTTTCACATTTAAATTTGTATTTGGAGCCAAACGTTGCTACGAGCAGTATTTTTTTCCGAACTTGATATGCATTTTTATTAAAATATATTTATTAAAGAAAACTCAACATTCAAAAGGTATTAATGTAATAATATGGACATTTAAAGCATGATTTAAAGTAGGTTGAGATGGTAATTGTGCCATGTATATAATAGCAAGATGTTACATGTTCTAATCTTGTTGTAAACCAATTTTACTTTTGTTAATTGATATAACGTATGTACATATTGGACAATTCTAGTGGAGTAACGGAGGTGACACGTAGCGTGTATACATTGTCACGCACGCCTTTTAATATATTTGTATAAATATAAATTAGCATGTATAGATGTTTTCTCTTGTTGTAATCCTATTTGGAACCTTATTGTTTAGGTAAGTTTGAATAATTATATGTCCTAGAAATTAAAAACTCTATCCTACTTTTTCTATGTCACTTTATTTTATTGATTAATATTATTATTATGGTTCACCAACTTTAGTTTAATTTTCAAAACACATTATAATCAACCAAAAAAAAAAATTAGCGCACATATATGATCAAATGAGAGTATACTTTCTCACATTTGATTCAAAAAACATGGTCAAATAAAAATGCATTACAAAGTAAAGTCGAGATAAGACTATTATAAAAAAAAAATTAACAAAAATTGAGAGTAATTAACGGTCAAAGTTCGACCTCAAATATCGTGCGTGCCTTATATTGTGAAACGGAGGGAGTAATAAACAACACACTCCTCTTAAAAAAAAAACAATACACCAAGCACTACAATAACGGGATTTATTAGATTTATTTGTTGCTAAAATATCAATCTCCAGACGAATGAAAGAAGGAATGCTATTCTTTTTTAGTTCTTTGCCTACTTATTGGAAATAATAAGTAAATGGAACTAAACTTGGATTTGATATTTGTTGTCTCATCTAGTGTAGATTGGTATATGATTCTAACAAGAATAAATAGTTTTTTTTTTCTGAAATATGGTGCATAAAACATAAATCCCACATTTATCTTTGTAACAACTACTCTAATTTGGAGTAATATAGTCATTCTACAATTCTACCTTACCTCCTACAAAACGAAAAATTCCCATGGATAAACCCAATTATGATTGTTGTTTTCATAATAACTTCAAATATTGATGATCCGTAATGTAAAATACCAACTCTGGGGTTTCTTGCCAAAATAATTAGGTGACCTACAAAACCCAATTTAGAAGATCAACTGATTTAGCTAGTGTCAAACTCTAGTTAGATAGGGTAAGGGAGGGGTCCAACGATAAGCTAAGAAGGAAGAAATTGGAAAAAACCAATAAATGGAAATTTTACCAAAAAAAAACCTTTTAAAAGTTCAATTTTACGAAAAAAAAATCATCTGAAATATTTTTTGCAAAAAAAGTTCGCAAACTTAATTTTTCTTTTGGCAAAATGAAACCTATTTCAATTTTCCAATGTTGACCATCTTAATCCCGGAGTTGGCCCTTTTATTTTCCTCAATGCACTTTGCCAAGGCCAACTTCGCAATTGAGATAGTCAACAGCAGAAAACTATAGGTTTGTGTTTTTTTTTTTTTTGCAAATAATATTATATTAAAAGGGTCTTTAAATTGAACTTTTACAAAATTTTGTTTGGCAAATCTCGCTAGAAAAAATAATAACGAAACTTTCTATGTATCACTTATGATTATATTGAAAATAAACACTTGTAGTTGAGGTTAATTTATAATTAGATTTGTTATTATTTATAAGATTATCTGCCACAATTTTAATTAATCTTGTGAATTTTCTTGTAAATAGTTGAAAAAGGAGGTAAAGTTTTTAGAACGCATTTATTTGCTTTTATGTGGCTAATAGTTTTAAGACAATAATGCATTACCTAGGGCTTCCATCACATCAACAAAGAATCAATTCTTCATCATAGATGTTGACAAACTTCAACAATAATAACGTGAAAGTTTTAAATATTGTGCAGGTGATTACGACATTTGGATTCATTTGGATGCTGCTTATGCTGGAAGTGCTTGTATCTGCCCTGAATTTAGGCACTACTTAAACGGGGTTGAGCGAGTTGACTCACTGAGTCTCGCCCCACACAAGTGGCTACTAACGTACTTGGATTGTTGTTGCTTGTGGGTCAAGAATCCGAGTTTGCTGACCAAAACACTTAGCACTAACCCGGAGTACTTAAAAAACAAACTCAGCGAGTCAAACTCAGTAGTGGATTATAAAGATTGGCAAATTGGTACGGGTCGACGGTTCAAGTCGCTCCGATTATGGTTCGTGTTACGTACCTATGGTACTATTAATCTCCAAAACCATATTAGGTCCGACATTTGCATGGCTCGGACTTTCGAGAATTTGGTTAAATCCGATACCCGATTTGAGATTGTTGCACCCGCTAATTTTGCTTTGGTTTGTTTCCGATTCAACCCTAATAGAAAGTTTAATCCCGAACAAATTGAGGGTTTAAATAGGGAGCTACTCGAGCGGGTCAACTCAACGGGTCGAGTTTATATTACTCATACAATTGCTGGTGGGATCTACATGTTGAGATTTGCCGTGGGGACAACACTCACAGAGGAGCGCCACGTGATTGCTGGTTGGGAGGTGATTAAGGAACAAGCCGAGGTTATATCAATGACATCAAAACAGGCAACAAATACGGAAAAAACTTTATCTACCCAGCGTCGTCCTACAAATACGTCAATTGCAGAAAAGTGTGGCTGATGCTTTTACATCTGATGATCATCATATTCCAAATCATAAAGACCAACCAATAATATCATCTATGTCTCTAATATAAATTAGGGTTTTGTTCTATCAGGAGAAACTACATCAAGTATTTACTATATGTGTATCGTACTATATTTATTTTTTCTTCTAATAATTGTCAGTTTCTTCAATTCACAAGTTTGATTGGAAAATGGAATAATTTTGATTTCAAATTATGCAAAAATGAATCATATGGTGAATGACCCTAATCAGATGAGTTATACTTCATATTGATATACCTCTAGCTTTTGTAGACAACAAGTAATTTTCTTATTATGATTACTTCATAGGAGTAGTTATTGAGTTTAAGCGACACCCCACATTATCTACTAAAAACAAAAAGATGTAATTTTTGGAGTTTGCATTTTATCACAAAACACTTAACTTGGTAGTTGGATTATCATCTGCAAAGTGAGGAGCCACCGAAAATTTACAGCCTCTTACAAATAATTTTCTTTAAATTTACAAGCTACGAAGGGAGAACTCATGGAGTCATGGTTAGATTCATTGGACAATAGAGACAATTCAAATTGGTATACGAATTATTAATTCAAAAATTATTAAAAGAGATGGTCTAATTTTAATATAAAAGTACACCTAATCATTAAATGGATTAAACTAGTCACCGAAAGAATTTAACCTAATTACTACTTTATTAATTTTCTTTTTAATATTGAGCTTACCATTACCTAATTTTAATTTAAAAATAGACAGTATCTTACAAGACAAACTCTTATTAATTATTGATAGCAAGGCTATTGAATAATAGAGCGGGTAAAAGCGACCTTCAATGCAAGGCTCTTCATATCTAGGGTCTAAAACCTTAAATTTATTGTTCACGTTAGACACCTTGTCCATAATCTCGACAATTTAGGTGCTTAATTTTTGTATGATTGATATCTTAATGTAGAAGTAGCGATTTCGTGAATTATGTTTTTCATTATTTAAAGTTGTGCATGCATTTGCACCCAAAAGAAATTGTGCATACGTTATATTCGTTTAAGGCCCATTTTCAGAATTAGTACACAGTGTTCAAAATATTTGAGACGGTCCTGATGACAAATTTATTATACACTCGAGTGTAATGTGAGTATAATACACTAGGGGAAAAAACATAAAGGGCTGCGCAGAAAGGGCTGCGCTTTTCGTAAAAGCGCAGCCCTACTAAGCAGAAGGGTTGCGCTTTTTAAAAAAGGCGCAGCCCTTCACTAGTAGGGCTGCGCTTTTTCAAAAAAGCGCAGCCCTTCTGTAGGTAAGAAGGGCTGCGCCTTTTTGAAAAGCGCAGCCCTACTAAGTGAAGGGCTGCGCATTTTTAAAAATTTTGAAAAATTTCGGAATCGCGAGCTTTGAAATATTGAGCGGGGATTCGTCAAATATATTATCCCTCATTCTCTCTCCTCTCTCACGTCCCTCATTATTCCTTTCCTCCTTCTCTCTCACCCTCTCTTCTCTCTCATCCTCTCTTCTCTCTCAAAAACTCCCATAAACATTTGCGACAAAAACCCTTTTTTTAGTTTTTCCGATTTGCACTAAACTTGGCGACGGAGTCCGATTGTCTATTGTGATACCTTTTCGGAAGCGGAACGAGCCAACGAGTCAAACTCACGGCTATGCCGTGATGTTTAGGCTTTTTAAGCCATCCGAGTTCGTTTAAGCCTCCAAATACCCATTTTAAGTTTTTACGAATTTTCTTTTTCCCTTTAAATTATGTATTTGGGTTTTGTTTTATGTATTTAAACATTATTAGGTTGTAGTTCTTGTATTTTTTCAGATCTATAATGTTCTTGTATACTTCTCTTTGTTTATATATTTTGATTAATGTTCTTGTATACTTCTCTTTGTTTTGATTAATGTTCTTGTATACTTCTCTTTGTTTTGATTAATGTTCTTGTATACTTCTCTTTGTTTTGAATGTTATTCTTGTATACTTCTCTTTGTTTATTTTGATTAATGTTATTCTTGTATACTTCTCTTTGTTTATTTTGATTAATGTTCTTGTATACTTCTCTTTGTATATAATTTCTTGTATTTTCATCTTTGTTTTTGATTAATGTTCTTGTATACTTCTTGTATACTTATTGTATACTTCTCTTTGTATATTAGTTTTTGTTCCTTTTTTTCATTTTCGTTTCATTCTTTTTATTGTTTTGGGTTTAGTATTTTCGTTTCGTTTCTCTTCTCTTCTGTTTAATTTCAGAAAATGTGAGATTATGAGTAAAAAAATGACAAATTTTTTTTTTTTTTTACTTTTTTTTTGGCAGGAAGGGCTGCGCTAGTTAGGAAAAAGCGCAGCCCTTCTGGGCCAGAAGGGCTGCGCTTTTTCCTAACTAGCGCAGCCCTTCTGGGCTAGAAGGGCTGCGCTTTTTCCTAACTAGCGCAACCCTTCTAGCTTAAGGGCTGCGCTTTTCTAGCGCAGCCCTACTTAAAAAGTGAAGGGCTGCTACTGAAAGGGCTGCTGTCAAAAAGCGCAGCCCTACATGCCTTTTTTAGCGCAACCCTTCTTCATTTTTCCACTAGTGATACACCCAATTTTTTTATCTTACTCCTTGCTCGTTTAGATATTCCAAATGAACGAGATAAGCAATATGTGCGGAGAGCTCCAAAATATTAAAAATACCTTCTATGTATTGTACATACAATACACTTGAGTGTAATGAATGCAATCCACCTTAATTGATCGGAGGTAAGAGCAGCATCCAGGTTCCTGTATGGATAAGTAGGCCTGGGCATGGGTCGCGCCTGTTCATAAGCTCACCCCGCGGGGTTGGGGGCGGGTTGTGCTTGAAAGTTACAAATTTTTTCCACGAGCTTGTGCGCCGGGCTTGTGCCTCGTGCGACCCTGGCCTGTGTTTTATGTTATTTTTTGGATGATTGGCAGTTTTAGACTAAAAAAATACTAAAGAGAAAGGGCGTTCGACTCATGGGCCATATAGGTGGGATGTGTCAGGTCGGGAGTGAAATAAGATATTTTGAACGTTGTCCCGTGGCCCACGTAGCGGACAACGACGGACTCGGGTAATTATATAAGTTAAGATAAGTTCATAGGCTTATCATTTTTAATTTTTCTTTTTGTAATTTATTTGTTTACTTATAATATTTACTGTTTATAATATATTCATCGGTTTTTGCAATAATATATATCTGGCTGGATATCTGTTTTTGTGATTTTGTTATAATCTTATCAGTTTGGAATTGATTTTGTGTCAATTTGACATAAAAAATGCAAAAAAATAATTTTTTTTATTTTTTTTGGGTCCAAAAGGGCTGCGTTTTTGGACTAAAAACGCATCTCTTCTTCAAGTGAAAGGCTGCGTTTTTGACAAAAACGCAGCCCTTCACTTGAAGAAGGGCTACGTTTTTAGTCCAAAAACGCATCCCTTTTAAGCATGAAGGGTTGTGTTTGTTGTTAAAAACGCAGCCCTTCGTTGGGAAATGCTGCGTTTGAAAAATGCGACCCTACTTAAAAAGTGAAGGGCTGCTATGGAAAAGGCTGCTGTCAAAATACGCAGTCCTAAGGGCCTTTTTTAGCGCAACCCTTCCTTATTTTTCCACTAATGGTAGGACATGTGTTTGTTGGTGAGGACCCTCTTTTCTTCACTTGAGATTGAAATTCATGGTAGTATGTCAAGGAGAGAAACTTGAGTAGAAAGGTGTTTTAGTATTCTTCGGTCGGGGTTGTGAGTTTGTGTTTGAAATAGATTTCATCGCTTTCAAAACATCTTACTTATACGCTGCTCATCATTTTTTGGCGCTTCATAACATGCTTATCAAGTCACTTCTTAGCGACTCTTATTGCTTGTGAGCAATTCACAAGTTCGTTGTCTCCGGCTCGAATCATTACTACCCTATCTTTCTCTCCTTGTTCTCAAAATTTCTCAGGTTTTCACGTGTCCTCAATGTGTATATATGATTCCAACTAGTGCTCAATCATCTTCAATGCACGTACTACCGATGGCTTGGTGGGTCTAGAGGTTGCAAACTAAGTCATCTCAAGAACTAACCAATGATCCAACGGATGAGCTTATCCTAGCCTTCTAATTTCTTGTAATTTGGTTTTACTTTCTCTTCTAAATTTTGTAAGGGTCACTAATAACCTAAGTAGTAAATAATATATAAACCCTCTTTATTTATGCAAATTTATTCGATGTAAAAAAATGATTTTTTCACCAAATAACCCCAACAAATTTAAAAATTCACCATATACCCTCAATGTTCCAAAAATTCACCATATACCCTTGAGTTTTCGAAAACGTTCACCAAATACCCTTTTTCTAACTTCCGTTAACTCACCGTTAGCGTTATTTATGATTGTGCCATCATTAATCCTAAACCCTAATCTAACCCTAACCCTTACTCTAATCCTAAACATAAACCCTTACCCTAATCCTAATCCTAAACCCTAACCTTAACATCACCCCTAACCTTAATTGCTTGACAATCCCCACTCCCTCCCTTCACCCCACCTCAGCCCACACCCCTCCTCCTCCTCCACCACCGCAGCACCCCTCCTCCTCCCCCTCCCTCTCTCCTTTTTCATTCACCGTCGATTTCCCCACCCCCTCTTCGTTCACCATCGGCGTCCCCACCCCCTCTTCGTTCACCACCGGCCTCCCCACCCCCTGTCAGCCCAGCCCCCAACCTCTCCTCGCAGCCCCGCCACTCCCCTTCCCCTGCATCCTCGCAAACTTGCAAGCCCTTTTCTATCGATCACCAAAGAAACTCCACCGACGCAGTCATCTTCCCCCCTTCCCTCCCTGTTGATTTCCCCCTCCAGACGTCCTCTTCTCACTTCTCTCTTCTTCTCTAATGAAAAAAATCAGCAGTTGGTCTTGTAACACCCCGATAATTCTCTCTTTCTAGAAAATACTTTTATAATAAACCTTAGAGAATTACCCAGGCATTATCGCCCGTGTGATAACGTATCGGCTTACTCAGAATTTTGCAGCGGAAAAGAACTTACTAAAAACCAACTTTATTAAAACTCATTAAATAAAAGAGTGTTTGAAACTAAAACACACCAACTTAAATAAACCTCAAATTGAAACAAAGATGTTCCTACCAAAACAACTTAAACCACGCTAGTAATATAATTAGTCTCTCCATTCCAGATTCCCAACGAGATGCATCTGCAAACCTGTAATGTCAATGCAATACTGACTCTGCTCACCAGAAGGATCATCACAGGATCAATAGGCAAAGCCATGATCACACACACAAACAAGCACGTACTCAGCAAAGCTTAGTACTACATATTAGACATAAGTAATCCTAAACATGATACTACAAAAATAACATGCAGGAATAAATAATAACATGAGTATATAATAATCTGCAGACAACTTTTACTGAATTAAACTTAAACCAACTTTTTATCACTTAAATGGAATAGTTATTGGGACGAGTTGTCTTGCCTACTAATGTGAAATGCGGGCGCGAATCCGAATTTCAGAGTGACCTGCGATATCGAGGAACCTTTGAAATAAAGAAGGATGGTGATCAATCCATTCCCAGAAAAGCTATGGCACGCTCACCATAACCCCAACTCTTATGTCCAACTCTAGACGTGCACCAGTCTAAAGTCTATAACTTATTCTCGATGCACTTTACATTAATTACATTTTATTACTTGTGTTGACACAACCAAGCAAATAACACATAATTAATAATCGCACAATCATAACAGAATTCCTTTTTATCTTCGGATTAACAAGTGATCACAACTTATCAACCAAGACTCTTTTTCCTTTTCAACCTTTACCAACTTACTTGTTGAACCTAGTCAACAATAAACTTTACCTTTATATAGGTATAACTTGTAACTTACCAAATAAGGTCCACGGTCCTTATAAGATAGTAAATAATACTCAAAGGATACATGTAATACATGATTCACCTTAACTTATATTAATTCACTCACGAATTAATTAATAAACTACTCAACATGCTTGCATTAATCATTCCATACAAATATTTATAATCTGATAATATAATCACTTCTAAATCACATGCTGCACATAGGTACATAACATGTAAAATAAATTCCAGCATCCACATATATGAACAAACAAGTTCCTATACATGATACTAATATTAAAATACTCTTAGACTATGCTTCTAAATCACATAGCACGTAAATAATGTACGTACCTTGAATACACTAGCCTGTAGGCCACTTTTAAGTCGTTAAAAGTCTCCTACAACGTAATCTCCGCCTAGAAAATAAGGTAATGAAAATTAATAACTTGAACTAAATATTCCAGCAGCTTTAAAACGATTAAAACCCCATGAAACACGTTTTAAGAATCGTTTTTAAGTTCCATACTTACGTTATTTTTAATTCCTAGTATAGTATAACTATTCTAGCAATTACAAATCCTTAAAACACCATAAATCATTCTTTTATGAAATTACAACACTTATAAAATTTAATAACCATCCTTAAAACATATAAAACATATTTAAAATTACGTACTACATAAATTTCATGATTTATAATATATATAATTAGTTTCTAGCAATTAAAAACCCTCAAAAACTATTATTTTCATGATTAAAACTAAAAATAAACTTAACGTAATAAATCTGAAATTTATAATAATAATAATCATGATGGCCGAAATTATTTGCATAAATAGAATAGTAACTCAATTCACAAATATGCTAAATAATAATAAAATAACATAAAAACTAGTATTTTAATGGAATCTTACAGAGGAAGAAAGAAAACAACCACAACAATGGAGGAAAAAGGGGCCGGCAGCACAGCAGCCACGACAGGGAAATCGGCGGTCAAGTTTTCGGTTCTTGAGAAGTATTCGTGACGTTTCTTGTTGAACAAGAAACGTTACTTGAAGAAGAAGAAACAAATTTTTGAGAGAGAAGGCCGAAGGAAAACGACGCACAAAGGAGGAGAGAGAGAATGCCGAGTGGAGAGAGAGAATCACGTGAGAAGAGGAGGAGAATAAAGTATAGGGTGAAAATATTTTGGGTTTTTAGGATATTTATATAAAGGCTTTTACTTGTGGGCTTAGGAAAAGAGAGTTTAATTAATGAAACTTGATGACTAATAAGATGATGGGCTATTTAAGAATTTAGTCATCAAATGACTCTTTCCCTTTTTATCACTTTTTGGGCTTTCGATTCCATTAAACTTCCTTTTCAATATACTTTTAATATTTAAAACTTTTATTAAAACATGCTTAATTAAAATATTTCTAATTTTATTAAGCTATGAAAAATAATTTCATTTGACTTTTAAAATAGTCAACCCTTTTAAAAGTCAAATCATTTTCCAAACTCATTTGAATTTAAATACAACTGCATAATTACTTAAATATATTTATAAAAATTCTTTAAAATTGCGGGGGATTACAGGTCTGGCGGTCATGCGGTGAAGTGATGAGAAAAGAAGTGATGTGGTGGTGGTGATGCGGTGAAGTGATGGGAAAAGAAGTGATGTGGTGGCAGTGATGCTATGATGAGAGAGGGAGAGAGAAATTAAAAAAAAGTGATTAGAGAGAGAAGAAGTAATGTGGTGGTGGTGATGAGAGAGAGAGAAAAAGTGATGTGGTAGCGGTGATGCGGTGGTGGCGGTCTGGTGTGGCGGCAGGTGATGCGGTGGTGGCAGTTTGAGGCTGGGCTAGACTGGGTGGGGCGGGGTAGGGTAGGGGAGGGGGTTGGGCTGGCAGGGGGTTAAGGTTTGTGTGGGTTAGGGTTTACATGTTAGAGTTAGGGCTTAATAATCGCAAAATCGTAAATAACGCTAACGGAGAGTTAACGGAAGTTAAAAAAGGGCATTTGGTGAACCTTTTCGAAAACTCAAGGGTATATGGTGAATTTTGGAACATTGAAGGTATATGGTGAATTTTTTAATTTGTCAGGGGTATTTGGTCAAAAAACCGTAAAAAAAAAAATTGACAAACTGAACTAGCGCCTACTAGTTATGTCCAACTTTGATATCTTAACCATGTTTTTTTATCTTCTCTATTTGCCATCTGAATCACTAATCAATATATATATATAAAAGAGGAACTTTTCGGGAGCATAGAGCGCGCCACCTAGGATTGCCACGTCATCTTATTAATTTAGAGATAATAAAATTTAGAGTTTGAGAGATAATAAAATTTAGAGTTTGAGAGATAAGATTTTATTTACTCTACGACTATGACAAAAACCAAAAAATTTTATCTTTTAGGGATCTATTATAAGTACTACTATATTGTATATTCACTCTACGGCCATGATGATTCACATATAAAATCACAAAATAAAATAAAAAAACCTGATTCTTGAGATTTGCCTAAACCATACGATAACATCTAATGAACTGCTGCAAATCTATTAATAAAGTAGCCAACATTTCATTAACAGCTTCTTTGTATTTGTGGCCACTCAATATCTACTTTATTTTATTTTTAAACTTTTATTATAGTGATATACTGATATGTTAGTTGACAATACCGGTCAACATGCCTTCACTTATTAGAGATGGAAACAACCATTGAAATACTAACTTTATATCAACTTTTTATAAACTTTATTAATAGATAATTTAAGATAATCTAAAAATATGGGTATAATGACAAATATTTTATTAATTCTTTTTCTACTACAATAATCGGTTTGGGCATGATTTTTGAGAAGATGAAAAAAAATGTGTAGTTTAGCATATGGTACTCTTTTTTATTAACAAGTGTAGGGGATAAGTAAATCCTTAATAAAGTAAGCGCAACTTTATGAGGCAATTTGATGAATAATTAATGATGATTTTATTAACATAAAGTAAAGGTAATACAAAATCAATAATGTTAACAAACAATTACAAAAAAAAAAAAAAAAAACAACCCGTGCAACGCACGGGCTTCAAAACTAGTAATACAACTAAATTAGTAGATTATTGCATGTTTCAGCATGTAATGGTAGCTAAAAATAAAATAATTAAAATTAAGAAATGATTTATTAGATCAAGCCCGGTTTTCACGCTCTCATCTTCTCTCTTTAAAAACGCCAACCACGTTGTCCTTTCACGTTGACTAGATTGTGAGTTGGCACATGTATGCGGGGAAATAGTTCTCCCTATAAGATCATCCCATCTCTCATTTTCACCTTTGACTATACACATTGTATTATTAATATCTTTAGCTTATTAATTGATTCGAATTAAATAATACCTTAATCACAAGTTTCACTTTAATTATAATATTTTTTTATCTTAATAATAATTTATATAAAAGTGATTATTTGTATTTTATAAAATAGTTTTTGATTAATTCTAATGAATTTTTTAAAAATCTCTCATAATTATTACCAATAAATGATTAGATATATTGACGTTCAAGTTAATTTTAGTAGATATACAAGTCAAACTAAGTATATAATGATAAAACCAGTGTTTGAGATCGATCGATGCCCGAAGTATTTTTTAAATTGTGCTAACAAAAAGTGAATAAGTTATTTAGTAGTTAAATTTATTTGGAATATGGTTTCATAAAAGAGATGTAGCTTGTTGGTAAGAACATGACATTATGAAGTAAGAGGTCACGAATCAAGACTTATTATGCTAATCTTTTATTATTTTTATAGAAGAAATAAACGCCATGCTAGTATGAAAGTGCATTGACAAATGTGCGAGTCAAACTACTATATATTACCTTCATTTTTTATATAATCATGTTCATGTAGTATTTTGTTAGGTTCGTTTTTTAGAAGATTAACTGTTTATAGTTTTTACTTTGTAATGTAATACATTAATGGTCAAAATTTGGGTTAATATGTGTAGAAATCAAACGATGTTGATTAAAAGATAAGACAGATATATAGTAATGGAGTTTGTTTCTGTCTAGAAATTAAGGTTAATGATTTGTGCTGAACAAGTCCTTAAGTCCGAGCAGGGCTGGTTATCAGTTCACCGGAAACCTGCAAAACACTAAAAAACTACCCCAGGGGTGGTTCCGGGATCGCCCCTCCGACGCTCAAGTCAGTTGATGATTGAGGTAGAGAGAGAGTCTAGAGTGAGAAACTCAAGTTAGTTAGGTGAGTATTCAATACCTTTGCATTGATGGGACAAGAGGTATTTATAGTGGTAAGAATTTCTATAAAGTGGTGTGTTGGACATGACAGCTCACTTGGGGATTGATGATATCTTTTCAAAGGGTGATTCTGGTGGGACCCATGAAGCCTGAATTGGCCATGCTGTAGTTGGTGAGACCCACGGCGCTTAGGTGGTGGTGCCACATGGCGTGACATCACTGGAAGGATTTAATGGGCCCAAACATTTAGACAGGGGCTAATATGCCCTGGAGTGGCCGACCAGGTGCTCCCTAACACTTAGTGAATTTGGCTAAGTGAAGGGGGCCAGCAGAGACCTGGTCGGACAAAGGGTGAGGGAGCCCCAACTTGACCGACCGGGTCTCTGCTGGTCCCCTTCGCCAAATTCACTAAGTGCTAGGGAGCACCTCGTCGGCCACTCCAGGGCATATTAGCCCCTGTCCGAGCAGCGCCCGTCAATCCAGAACCCGGTCGGTCAAGTTGGGGCTCCCTCACCCTCTGTCCGACCAGGTCTCTGCTGGTCCCCTTCGCCAAATTCACTAAGTGCTAGGGAGCACCTGGTCGGCCACTCCAGGGCATATTAGCCCCTGTCCGAGCAGCGCCCGTCAATCCAGAACCTGGTCGGTCAGTCCAGGGGCTCTTATCCCCTCAGCCGACCTGGACCCCCGTGCTTGGTTAATCCTTGCGCCAGAAGATTTCTTCGACAATGATCCGGCATAAAAATTCTTGGGTCCCGCTCAATATCGGCAAAAATGCAATGATCTCATTCCGCCAATCAACCGCACTAAAAATGGCGATTTCCACTCCGATTACTTGGCGTGGGGCTAATTGTTTGGGCCCATTTCTTGGACCAGCCCACCTATGGCAAAGTTACTAAAATACCCCTACATCTAGGGAAGAAAATCCATCATCAGCTGGAGCTGACTAAAATACCCTCATTTATTGGGGCTCCTCTCCTCTATAAATAGGGGTTGTCTCATCAGACAAAGGTACGCAATTCTAAGCTACAAAAACGAGAACATCTCTCTCTACACTGATCCCTTTCTCTCTCTACCTCAATCATCAACTGACTTGAGCGTCGGAGGGGCGATCCCGGGACCACCCCCGGGGTAGGCTAACCTTGTTTTGCAGGATTCCGATGTACAGATAATGGAGCTCAGACATACCTTCTCGGGGCCGACATCAAGTCTCTCAGCACACATCAGCACTTGTGACCACCCTCAATTTCTAGACAGAAACAGAGTTCATATAGTATATCATATGACAAAGCAAGGGTAAGTCTGAAGCCACGAAAATTGATTCAATCTGAACCTGAAGAAAAAGGCAAAGTGGTCATCTTGCTTAAAGAGTGTAACGATTGCAAATTGCTTTCAGATGAGAAATTTGGCAATCAGACAATGACACCTAGCATGTCATTATATTCCAATGTATGACAAAGAATGCAAATTTTTTAATACTTTTGACTAATCATGTCTCAGCTATGTGCTTATCGCTAAAGTTAAAGTGGTTTATATATTAATTGTTTATCTACCATCAATTTATATTTGCTTCCGCAACACTATACGAATATATAAAACAAAAATTATTAAAAGACGGTCTAATTTAATATAAAAGTAGACTTAGTCACTAAATGGATTAAACTAGTCAACGAAAGAAATCAACTTAATCTCTATTATATAAAGCAACACATGGGGGACAACAAAAAATAGAAAAAGAAATAAAAGAAAAAAATAAAGAGATAACTAACTAACTATTTCATTTGAATGAAAAAAGAGGGAAAATTAGGACATTTAAAGTAAACATCAGTTGTAGCCACGACGAGATAAACAAAAGGGGAGTTTATGCTCTCTTCTCTCTCTAAACCCGCCCTCTCGGCACAAAGCGAGCTAACCTCCAGCACTCCGTCCGGCGGCCTTGTAGGTTCTGCAGATGCCAGGTATCTTAGCCCCCCCTCCTCCTATCCCCCCTCCTCCAATCCCTATCCCAATCCCCTCTGCCCCACCCCCTCTTTCCATCCTTCCTATGCCCATTCAAAAGTCCTTCAAGGAAGTCATATCATCTAAGTTTGGGGAGGAAGAGATTTCACTGGTTAAAACTTGTCCTCTCCCGCCTCTCAATCTACCTTTTTCTCTTGCGTCCCCTCCGTGTATGTCCAAGGAAGATTCGATCTTCGTCCCGATATCGGAAGAGGAGTACGTTGATATTAGTGAGCCGTGGAAAAATGCCCTAATTTGTAAAATAGTGGGGAGATCATTTTCAAAAGAATTTCTAACCATAGAACTAGCAAAAATATGGAAGTGGAAGGGAAACTTGAAACTCATTACACTAGGGAAAGGGTTCTATAGTGTGATCTGTCCGGATGCAGACACTTGCGCCATGGTGTTAGCAGGTGGACCTTGGAGTATCTTAGGATGCCACATTTGGGTCCAGTACTGGGAGCCAGGATTTAAACCTTCGCAAGCAAAAATAAATACGGTTCCGAGATGGGTGATGTTGCCGGAACTCCCCATTGAGTTCTTCAATCAGAAAATGTTAGAGAAGATAGGAAGCATCCTGGGGAGGGTGTTAAAAGTAGACGCCTCATTCATTGACAGGAGAAAGAAGGAGGTACGCGGCCGTATGTATTCTTATGGAGAAAGATCAAGTGGTACCTAAAGGTGCATGGCTGGGGAAAACATTCCAAGATCTTGTCTTTTGTGATGGACCATGGTACTGTGAAAGTTGTAACAAGTTTGGGCACCAAAGTAGGAGGTGCGAAAAAGGAAAAATAATCTCAAAAGAGGCTCATAATGAGGAACCAAACAACAGTAACAATGGAAATCAATGGCAAAACGCCAAAGGAAGAAGAAGGGCCAAAGCTCATGAAGGGACCCACCGAGGGGTCAGTAGGACACGGTGGACGCCTAAAAAAACTGATGGAAATGTGGGTAAAGGGGAAACACCCAAGGAAAAAGGAAATGATGCAGTAGAGAGAAAAAATACAACTCCCTCGGTAATACGCGAAATGGAGGCGGCAAATGTCAACTCTTTTTCTGCTTTGAGTGACCTCCAAGGGTCAGTAGAAGTTTCTATCCCCTCTTCACCCAATGAAAATGCGAAAAGTGGCCTAGTCACTTCAACCATGTCAGCAGCTACAAAAACAAATATTTTAAACATACAAAAACCCCATGCAGTAGAAAACCACAAAAAAACCACAAAACATACCATAACCCCCGAAACCAAAAGCACGAAAAATAATGGAATACCAGGAGGAAATATTTTGCTCATCTCCTCCACCCCTGTTATCTCCCCCATCAACCCCCTCACCACCACGTGTTCACTTGATAAAATACGAACACCCTATCCTTTTCAACCGTCCGGTGCTACCTTTGATGCCGGAACTAAACCCCGGTTTCATGGATTTTCTGACCCGAATACCAGAAGAGGAGGGGTATTTCACAGACCTCTCTATTCAAGAAGTAAAAGCCTTGATGCTAAACCCTTACCCAACGACCGAAATGTTCGAAAATCTGATGCTTTATGCAAACTCAGAGATGTTTCATGCTCATGTTCCCCAGTTTCAAGATGCGTCGCATCTCCCGGAGCTGGTGAAGGTGTTTCTGAAGTGGTTTTTAAGGAGAGGGGTAGAAGTCGAAAGCGAAGAGAGGGAATTACTGATGAACTTAGGTCCTTGGTTGGACCCAACACCACTGCTCCCACCGGAAAGGACGATTGTCATGCTACAAAATCGTCCGATCAGGCTACTAGAAATGAGCAACACCAACGCCGTTCTACTAGCACGAGTCCAGCTCCCACTAAAACAAATGGGGGTAACAGTGACTTGGGTAGAGGAAAAAGGGTTAAACTACCCTCGAGAATCAGAGCTGACGCTGTGGCCTCACCGGGGAAGGATAACGAACATAGAAACGGGGAGGAATACAACTTGTGGGCTCCAGAAAACGGGGAACTTCTGAGAAAGTTCACCGGAAAACCAAACCTTCCTTTTAAAATGACGGTTTTATATTGGAACGTAAGAGGGATTGCAAGACCTTCTTTTAAACCAAACTTGCGGTTACTTATAGCCCAACACCACCCGAAAATGGTGGTTCTTGTTGAAACGCGTGTGTGCCGAGCCAAAACCACCCTCATCCTTGAAAACATAGGCTTCGATTCCTGGCATATGGTTGAACCGCGGGGTTTCGCGGGAGGTATTATCATCCTCTGGAACTCAGATTGCATTAAGTTCCACGTTGTGGGTGACAATATCCAAGGAGTGCATGGAGTGGTGGAGGTAAGTTCTCTAAAACACCCTTTTGTATTATCTACAGTTTATGCTAGCCCTGATTTTGAATTAAGGAAAGTGTTATGGAAAAATTTGTGTGATGTTGCGGAAAATATTAACTGCCCTTGGATTGTGTTAGGGGATTTTAATGAAATAATTAGTCAAGGGGAAAAATTGGGAGGGCGTAATATAAATAGAAAACGTGCTGAGTTATATGCTGCAACGATGAATGATTGTAATTTGGTTGATCTGGGCTACAATGGACCGAGGTACACGTGGACTAACATGAGAAAGAAAAATCCAATTTTTAGAGACTTGATAGGGCTTGGGTTAATCCTGAATGGCTTCTAAAATTTCCTAACTCTAACCTATGGCACTTAACGAGGATAACCTCGGATCATAACCCTATATTATTGCGTCTTGATAACCCGCCCTCTAAGGTAGGTACCAAACCGTTCCGCTTTGAACCTATGTGGTTGCAACACGACACGTTACAGACCCATGTTGATAGTAATTGGCCGGGAAATGGGGAAAGTATAGGGGAAAAGTTAGGGGTTCTGCAAGAAACTCTAAAGGTTTGGAATCTCAATGTCTTTGGAAATGTTTATCAGAGGAAAAAGCGTGTATTAGCTAGATTAAGCGGGACACAGAAATACCTGCAAGACCACCCAACATCGCCCTTTCATCAAGACCTAGAGAGAGACCTTCAGAAGGAATTAATTGATATTCTTTTGCAAGAAGAAACCCTCTGGATCACAAAGAGCCGTATGGATAGAATTAAGGACGGGGAGAGGAACACGCGTTTTTTCCATAGGAGTGTGATGATTAAGAGGAATGCAACGCGTATCATGTCTATCAGGGATGAGGTTGGAAATGACATTCAAGACCCTGAAGGTATCCAAGACCATATCACTAAATTTTTTGAGAAATTGTACACCTCTGACCATCCTTATAGTTGTAGGAGGATTAATGTGAATGATCAGGACATAGATATAGCATACCCTCCCTCAAATCAGGAAGTTCATGAAGCACTAAAATCAATGAAACCCTTAAAGGCGCCGGGGCCGGATGGTTTTCATGCAGTTTTCTTCCAAAGGTTGTGGAATATCGTTGGTGAGGATGTATGTGATAACATTCGTGAATGGTTCGAAAATGTTAAAGTCCCTGAGGATCTTTGCCAAGCTATGATGTGTCTAATTCCCAAACAAAACCCTCCGGAAACGGTTAAACATTTAAGGCCTATAAGTTTGTGTAACACTTTGTATAAACTTCTCACGAAAATTGTGGTGAACAGACTGAAACCTCTCATCCCCCTCTGGATATCACCAAACCAAAATAGTTTTATAAAAGGGAGGGGTACGGAAATAAACCTTGTAGTTGCTTCAGAAATTTTGCATTCTATGCACAAAAAGAAGGGAAAACTGGGGTGGTTTGCATTAAAAATTGACCTAGAGAAAGCTTATGATAGGGTAGAATGGAGTTTTGTTAGAGATTGCCTTCAAGGGTGTAACTTGGGGGAAAGGTCTATTGCATTAATCATGAGTTGTATAACCCAATCATCCTCGACAATTCTAGTGAATGGAAGGAAAACAGATGCTTTTAATCATACTAGAGGTCTTAGGCAGGGGGACCCTATGTCACCTTACCTGTTTAATATCTGCCTAGAGTCTTTAACTCATCTTATAAACCAAGCGGTGTCTGAGGAGGAATGGACACCCTTCTGGGTTGGGAAGGACAAAATCCAGGTATCTCATCTAATGTTTGCAGATGATCTCCTCTTGTTTGGTCGGGTAGATGAAAACACTGCTTTTGCGGTCAGGAAAGTGTTGAATCAGTTTTGTGATATGTCAGGGCAGAAAATAAATGAACAGAAAAGTCGTCTTGTTTTTTCGCCCAACACTCAGGATGAACACAAGGAGTTGTTTCAAAGTACTTTGAACATAGAAGAAAATGAAAACCTAGGTATGTACCTAGGAATGCCCCTTTCACATAAAAGACCCTCCAGAAGTCAGGTGCAATTTGTCGTCGACAAAGTAAAACATAGACTGGCTAGATGGAAGACAAAATATCTATCAAAAGCTGGTCGTCTATGTTTGATTAACTCCACCCTGTCCACCATACCTGCATATTACATGCAAGCAACCTTTTTCCCGACCCGTACCCTTCATGAGCTGGACCAAGTGTGTAACAACTTCCTATGGGGGGATGAAGCGAATAAAAGAAAGCTTCACTTAGTGGGAAAAGAAACAACGTTTCGGCCTAAGATAGAGGGTGGCCTGGGGATCCGCAACCAAAAGCTGATGAACAAAGCATACATGGCAAAACTAGGATGGAAACTAGCTCAAGGCCCCCCAATCTTGCTCAGAAATGTATAATGTCTAAGTATATCCATGAAAATAAGGTCACATCCTTTGCGAAAGGTTCCCCAGTGTGGAGAAGTATCGGGAAAGGATGGGACATCCTTGACAAGAATGGGGAATGGATATTAGGCACGGGGGAGGATATCAGTTTTTGGCATGATGACTGGTTAAATATTGGAACCATTAGAAGTAAAGTGCAGGGGCCCCTAAATCTTGTGGAAGACCATAGAAAGGTGAGTACCTTGGTAGTAAATGGTCAATGGCACTTAGGAGATATAACTATACATCTAAACAAGGAGGTGATTGATAGAATCAAGAGCCTTCCACCCCCAAACCCGAGAAGAGAGCGAGATATGAGAGCACCCTCTTTCCTCACACATGCCGGGTTCTCGCTTTCCCAAGCCTACCATGTTCAGTTACAGACTCTGAATGCTCAAGATTTGGGATGGATCTGGAAAACCAAAACCTCACCCAAAATTCAATTCTTCATATGGCTCACATGCCTTGACCGCCTGCCTCATAGATCCCTCCTATTTAAAAGACTTATTTCCGAAGATTCAAATTGTCCTAGATGCTCCTCCCCAGGAGAAGATGCAAACCATATACTCCGCCTTTGTCCTAAAGCTCATGAAATTTGGGAGAACCTAGCTCTTGTTCCCAATTTAGACATCCCATTAACAGAGTGGATTAAGGGCAACTCTGAGTGTAATGAGAAAGTTAGGGGTGTAGAATGGTCCAGTCTATTTCTGTTCACTTGTCATGAGATTTGGAAAAACCGGAACCAAAAAGTGTTCAGCCCCAACCTCGCCACACCTAGCTCTGCTAGTGTGCTAACAATAGCTTTAAACCTTACAAGTACTTATCTCCAATGCTCAAAAACAATCAACATGAGTACCAATCTTGCAAATCCGGGTCAGCTTAGAAACCACACACCTTCGGGGTGGGTCATGATGAATACAGATGCGTCCTTCCTTAGTGAGAGGGAAGAGAGTGGGTTAGCAGGGGTAGTTAGGGATCATAGGGGTATTTGGTTAGTAGGGTTCAAGAGATACACCTTCGCGAGAGATGCCTTATTAGCGGAGTTGTTGGGAATTTGGGAAGGCCTTCAACTAGCCATTACTCATAGATTTCAAAGATTGGTCCTTTTCTCGGATTGTAAAGTCAGTGCACCTCGTGTCCAACGGTAGTACTCAGTCTAACCAATATTCTTATATCATTGATCTTTGCAGGGAGTTACGCCAGATGTTCCAGGAGATCAAGATTATGCATTGCAGTAGGGATTTAAACAAAATAGCGGATTGTATGGCTCGTAGACGGGATGATGATCTATATGGTTGTAACAATGTAACTAGGTTTTTCCCCTATCCCCCTAGTTATTGTATGGATTTATATCATGTAGAATGTAATTCAGGGCCGGCTGTGGCTCGTATGGATCAAAGTGGTATGTAACGTTTTAACTAAGTAATTTAATTCCTCTTTTCACCAAAAAAAAAGTAAACATCAGTTTTTTTAGAAAACAAAATGTAAAGATGGTTTTTCTACCCAATTAATTTTATTTTCTAATTCACAAGCTATCGCACGCATTGCGTGCATGTAAGACTAGTCATTATTAGGCTAATTCTCTTTTTAATATTAAGCTTACTATCACCTAGTTTTAATTTAAAAGTAGGCGGTCTCTTACAAGACAAACTCTATATAATAACCGGAGTATTTGAGACATGGACCAACCTCATCCATTAAAACACATGTCCATCATTTTTCTTTCATATTTTACTTCTAAGTCATGTCTAACGATTGCTCTCCAGAAAGCTTAATTTGCAAGGATTACCTAGTATTGAAGACAGGAGAAGCAAATTATTGTGATCTTCTTCGACTTTTATGTCGTAATGATAGAAGGAAATTGATAGTTAGCCCTTCAGAATTTGGAGAAGAATTAAGAAATTTCAACTATCGATGGCTCGTCTTTATTTCTGCTCTTTTGCTGAAGTTGTTCCGAAGCATGAAGACACCAATGAGACATATTGGCTACTTAATCGAAGCTTGGATAAATCTAATCACAAACAATGGTGGGACAGTCAAGTTGCTGTTAAATCTCATGAAAGGTTTGTAATATTCTCCCCTCCTTAATTCTTTTTATTTATTTTAATTTATCTTATCTATTTGCTTTTACAAAATTTATAATGTATATTTTCGACCATCAATATCATTCTTTTAAGAGGAGATTATTTATATTTTTAATTGCATATGAGTAATGAATAACACATCGAAATATGCTCGATAAGATAATATGTGACTTTTTATTTGTTTCATGTAAATTACTAAACATGGTAAAATATTTGTGACTTTGATTCAGAGTTAAATGTATTGTTTTTGGTTAACGGGACCAGAAATTAGATTACCATAATTGTTTTACATATAGACATAGTTAAGTAGCTAGGAGGCTATCACTCCTTACATTTTCACACAAACATAATTGTTCAAAGGTTAAATCCTCAAGTCTAATATTAAGTTCCTTTCAAGATGGAGATGAAAATTAGAGGAACTCTAAACCTTCCCTAATTAGTTTGGTTGACTATTTGCTTTCTACTCAAAATGCATCCCATGGTTGCAACATGACAACAATAACTTTTGTAACTACAAGGTTTACATGTAAATTATGGTGTGATTTTGAAATTTATATATAGATGAATATTTTGAGGATTTTGGAGAATTATATAAAATCTTTTTGAATTTGTCGAGAGTTATTGATATGTAAAATTTGCAGATCACCTAATCCATCATAATGATAAATCAAGAATTTCTTGAATAAATTTTTAATATGGGTGTTTATATCGTAAAATGATAATTAAAATGAGCTTTATACACAAATGTTGTGTGTGCAAGAATGTTCATAACTTCATATTCACATCTTTTGGAGGATCATGAACTTGCTACATATAAACAGTAGATTAGTTCATCTTCAATTTTTTTTTTTTTATATTTTCGATAATATGTATACTCAATTTTTTTTTGATGACATAGAAAAAGTATCCATATTATTCTATTTATTGGCACTCAATTTTACATGTAAGGATTCCATGTAACCATTTATTTGCATGTCTTATATTCTTATGTGTGTGTATATGCTACTCAGTTATTGCAATCGTAACGCAAGATGCATTTCTTTTTCTACATAGTCCATGTGTTTTGTTGCTTATTGTGATTCTATAGTGTGTGCGCATAAACGCATAAAGTCAATTGAGAACCAGTCACCTTCTGCAAATAAAATTAATTGTTGGTCCGGTAATGGTCTGGGTCATTACATATAATTAAATTTATAATTCTTTTTATTAGACTAAGTGAAATGTTATCCTACTTTGCGTCATGTGAGGCACTACTACATCTATCTATACAAATATATAAAAGGCGTTTCTACCAAAGGAATGATGCCATGTGAGCTGTAACACTGTACTCAAACTTCTAATATAAATATTTATGACCTAATTAAAAAATAATAACAATATGTAGCTACTAGGAATCGAACTTAAATAACCTTTGAGATAAAATGTGAGAGCTTAACCACCAATCTATTGAAATTTTCAATGTTTAATGTTTCAAAATAAAACATAATAAACTCTTATAATTATATAGATAAAGCCTCTGATCTGTTTTAAGCCATATAGAGACTTAAGAAGTTTACAAACTTTTGTAGAATCTTTCACCAAAGGATCATTGTCATTAGTCGCAGTTAATCTATGACCCATGTCTTGGTAGCCACCAGTTTCATGCAAATCCCCATGAAGGAATGCATTCTTGTCATCTATCTGATGTACAATCCACCACTTGATAGATGCAACTGCAAGGAAGTACCTGACAGTAACCATTTTTGCTACTGGACAAAGGATCTTTTCCTGATCTATTCCATACCTTTGTTTATATCCCAGTACCACTAACCTAGCTTTGTACCTCTATTGAATTATCTAGGTTATATTTAGTTTTCTACAACCATTTGCAGCCTATAGGATTTTTTTTTGTGGGGGGGAGATCAATAACGGTCCATGTATGCTTTAGTTCAAGGGCATTTAACTCATCATTCATAGCATTAACCCATTGAACTTGAGATCTAGCTTGTTTGAAGGAGGTTGATTCTTTAAGAGTGGTAACTTGACTCAGGACACAAGCAAAAATAGCAGAGGTGGTAGCATCTATGACAGTGTTTACTTTCACAGACTGGTGTTGAGAGAGAGAGGGCAAGTTTGTATGATAGTTAGAGAGCCAGCTTGGTAGCATGTGCTCTCTGCTAGAATGTTTAATCACAAGTGGTGCTGGGGTAATTGAGTGAGTGGAAGTGATAGCAAGATGTGTTTGAGGAGGTGAAGTGTTGCCAGGAGGTGGAGTATTGATTTGAGGGGGCTCAAAAACCACTAGGCTCAAAGTCATCAACATTTAGTTGAAGGGGTGTTTGCTTGGCTGCATTTGAGTTGAATACTTGATAGGGATATATATGCTCATAGAATTTTGTGTCCCTACTCACAAACATAGTGTTATTAGGCAAATTTAATAGTTTATTATCTTTATTTTTTAGGATACCATATGAATACACATGGTAGACCTCTAGGCCAGGATTAAACTTGTCATGATCCCTAGTAGGATTCCTAGCAATGACTAGACAATCAACCAAAAGCTTTCAACTCTGAATATTTAGGGTTAATAGAATGCAATACCTCATATGGAGTATCATTGTTGAGCATAGGAGTGGGGAGTAGTTTGTGATGTGCACAACTGTCATAACGCACTCACCCTAGTATTGCACTAGGAGGCCACTTTGAACCCAGATAACTCGAGTCATTTCAAGAAGATTCCTAAGCTTTGTCTCCACTCTGCCATTCAGTTGAGGTTTGTCTACACAGGCTGTCTCATGAATGATTCCCAAAGACTGAAAGAGATGTTTACAGAGTCTATCATCATATCCAATGGCATTGTCAGTTCTGATCTTCTCTTCACTTTCTTGTTGTACCGAGTGATGGCCAACTTGATGAATTTTGCAATAGCCTTGAAAGCTTCATTTATACTCTTCATGAGATATACCCATACAACCCTGGTGTGGTCGTCATCCAGTATTATGAGAAAGTATTTGTGCCCTTGTCTTGTTGACACTCTATATGGACCCCAATTGTCCATATGAGTCAAGTCAAAGGCACCAGATGCTCTTGATTCACTCTTCTTGAATAATGATGGGCATGGCGGTGAACTTGGCTATTATATAGGAGTGGGGAGTAGTTTGTGATGTGCACAACTGTCATAACGCACTCACCCTAGTATTGCACTAGGAGGCCACTTTGAACCCAGATAACTCGAGTCATTTCAAGAAGATTCCTAAGCTTTGTCTCCACTCTGCCATTCAGTTGAGGTTTGTCTACACAGGCTGTCTCATGAATTTTGCAATAGCCTTGAAAACTTCATTTATACTCTTCATGAGATATACCCATACAACCCTGGTGTGGTCGTCATCCAGTATTATGAGAAAGTATTTGTGCCCTTGTCTTGTTGACACTCTATATGGACCCCAATTGTCCATATGAGTCAAGTCAAAGGCACCAGATGCTCTTGATTCACTCTTCTTGAATAATGATGGGCATGGCGGTGAACTTGGCTATTATATAGGAGTGGGGAGTAGTTTGTGATGTGCACAACTGTCATAACGCACTCACCCTAGTATTGCACTAGGAGGCCACTTTGAACCCAGATAACTCGAGTCATTTCAAGAAGATTCCTAAGCTTTGTCTCCACTCTGCCATTCAGTTGAGGTTTGTCTACACAGGCTGTCTCATGAATGATTCCCAAAGACTGAAAGAGATGTTTACAGAGTCTATCATCATATCCAATGGCATTGTCAGTTCTGATCTTCTCTTCACTTTCTTGTTGTACCGAGTGATGGCCAACTTGATGAATTTTACAATAGCCTTGAAAGCTTCATTTATACTCTTCATGAGATATACCCATACAACTCTGGTGTGGTCGTCATCCAGTATTATGAGAAAGTATTTGTGCCCTTGTCTTGTTGACACTCTATATGGACCCCAATTGTCCATATGAGTCACGTCAAAGGCACCAGATGCTCTTGATTCACTCTTCTTGAATAATGATGGGCATGGCGGTGAACTTGGCTATTATACAGGTGAGGCACTCTTCTTCTTTTCCTTTTTCAATCCCTGTCAGGCCTGGTATCTGCTTATGGCAGCATGGCCAAGCTTATGATGCCATAGTGTTGTGTGGTTCACTTGGTGCTTCTTCCAACTGATGTGGGTATTAGCAATTCACTACTTGCAGCAACTTTTGTAGTCTCATTCTCATTTCTCCATTGCTTCACATACTCACTCAGGTATTTTAGAATCAGATCCAAATTTTCATTCACCAAATAATATACTCCTTTTACAGCC
This sequence comes from Beta vulgaris subsp. vulgaris, assembly GCF_026745355.1. Classification (NCBI taxonomy): domain Eukaryota; kingdom Viridiplantae; phylum Streptophyta; class Magnoliopsida; order Caryophyllales; family Amaranthaceae; genus Beta; species Beta vulgaris. The sequence goes on along the minus strand of NC_079209.1, from coordinate 2,427,311 downwards.
TTTCCAAACCCTCTCACTTGCTCATGCACACTTTCCTGAATGATGCAGTACTCAGGCATAAAAGACACCTGACAACCTTGTTATTGTGTGAGCTTTTCTACTGAGATGAGGTTGTGTTTGAAGGCTGGATCGGAACAAGCATCACATTGTTGAGAAGAAGCTCATTTGCAAGCATCACATCTCCACGGTAAGTCACATTAGATGTGTTCCCTGTTGGTAGGTTGATCCTAACTTGATGTGAAATTTTCTTTTGATTCACAAGAACATCCTTACAAGATGTCATATGGTGTGTAGTACCTGAGTCTATTATCCATTTCTCTTTCACAGATTGAGCAAGATTGCACTTAGCCATTTCTACAAAATTTACCTCCATGTCATCATCACTTTCTTCTTGCTTTGAAGGTAATGGAAGGAGTTTCATAAGCTGCTCAAGTTTATGAGCAGTGATTCCACTTCCTTAGCTTCCTTCATCTTGACTACATGCATTTACAGCCATATTCACTATTCCCTCCTGCTTATTTCTGCTCCACTTTGATGTATATTTGTTGTGATCCTTCACAAATCCTCCTCTGCTGAAATTATCTCTTCCTTTCCCTTTTGCATCCTTGAATGCTTTAGGATTCCTTGTAAGAACTCCAACCACACTCTAACGCTTACCATAAGTGTAACCTATATTTCCACATGCCTTACAAGCCCAACATTTCTCAGCTAAATGACTCGTTTTCCCACAATTTATACAAGTGAGATCTGTCTTTCTTCCAAATAGGACAAATGCTTCATGTTCTTTTTTAATTGGTTTCTATCTCTGAGACTCTTTTTGTTGCACCATACTACAAGCAGTGTCCATTGATGACAGTAGGGTCATCATCAAAATGTGGCTTCTGTGCTGCCCAAAATGTTCATCCAATCCATTAAGGAACTGAAGAGTTTTTGTTCTTCTTCTCTGTATACAACATCTATGTAGCTCTCACATTAGGGTTCATTTGAGTTATGGTGGGATAGTCATTCAAAGCTTCCAACTCTTCCCACAAACTTCTAACTTAAGTGTAATAATTAGTTTTTAACCTGCCATGCTGCTTAACTTCGTACACAACTTTGCTGAGTTTGTACTTCCTTGCACCATTAGCAACCGAGAACCTTGTCTCCAGTAGCTTCCATATTTCAGCAGCACTATTAAGAAACATGAATGATTTCTTGATAAGCTCAGTTACAGACGCTAGAAGCCGAGAAATAATAACCATGCTATTACATGTTTCCCAAGCTTCAGCCTTCACTTCATCATTTTTTTCTTTCTTTACTCCCCCTGTGATAAACTTAGCTTTTTCTTTGAAGCTAGACATATCTCAAAAGACCTTTTCCAAAAATTGTAATTCCTTGCACCCTCAAGCTTTTCAACTTGTACAGAACTTGATCCCTCTGAGGGATGCAGATATAATACTGCAATGGTTACTTCTATCTTTGTGCCACTCATTTGTTGTAATAGCTGCTAAGTCTAGGAAAGACTCAATCTTTACTACTTTATATAAGTATCAATGAGTGACGATAATTACTACTACTATAGTAAGTAATAGAACAAAATTACACAAGCATTCCGGATTACTAGTATTTAGCAAAGATAGAAAGATTGAGTTTTTTAATGTAAAGAAAATAAAGATCGAAACTTTGGTTGTGATACCATGAAGACTTGCAACTCAAGATATGGTGATGACAGCTGCCATTGATTTGCTTTCATTCATTCCATCTTAACTATTATAACCTACAATCACATCTTTTATATTGCTCCCAAAAAGGTTGTTGCACCAATGCACAAACCTAGGGCATCTAAGTATCATATTCCATTGTCACATGATCATAATAGAGACACATTGTCCTAGGTTGATACTAGATAAAATATACACAGCTGACAATAGAAAAATATTAAAACACTTGGCCTGCCTGGTTTTACAACTATACTATGCCTTCCTTTTACACTTTGCTCCCTCTTATTTCTCTTATTTAAATTCATAAATTTTATTTGGGTGACTAGAAGTAGATTTCACATTTCTCTCCTTTTTTTCCTTCTTAACCCACATATGATACGCTCAAACTAGCTTTTTAGAAATATTTCTTTCTTTATAATTATATTGGAACTCCCTCTGATTTATGAAGTTTTACTCATTTATTGTAGATACAGATTTTAAGGCAAATTGGAGAAAGTGTATAAAAAGTGGGTCCATTTGATTTCCTTACTTATTTTTAGTGAGGAGAGAAAGTGTGGGTTTATATTATTGAGTATAAGGGAGATAGAAAGCATAAAAGAGAGAGAATATGGACCAAAGATGATTAAATTATTGTATATTTTTTGTCAAATGAGGAATAAAGTAAAGTGAATAGAACTTCATATAACAGATTAAAATGAAAAGTGAGTAGAATTTCACAGAACGAAGGGAGTACTACTAATAAGACACAACAACAAAACTATGTTAATAAAATTATTTTTTGAAGAAATGAAAATCAAATAATGATATGTGATGTAAAGAAATTTTCATTTGATAACTCTCATCTAATCATGTACACTTAGCAAATTAAATATAATTAGCTTTATTGATGGAATCAATATATGAAAATGGATAGGAAATGTGCTTATGCCAGACGAGTCAAGCAAGACATATAGATCAATGATAGGACTTCTTGATAGGAGAGTTGATTTGGACCCAAACATTCAACCGGGACATACCAATTATGAGGCCTCATTATCTTGGATGGCTTCTAAGTTATCCTATGAAAATTCAGCCTGCATCAAAACTATTGTTGAAGATCATTGGAAGGTAAAAAAACATATTTTCTTTGTTCTTTTCCTGTTCATTTTGGGGTAGTGGATATTGGCATTGATTAAAAGGTAGGAATAAGAGATATTGACATTATATTTCTTCATTGTAACAGATGAAGCTGTTAGAAACCTCCAACTTTCGAAATGGTAAGCATTGAGTTTGCATTTTATAATGTAATGGCCTCTTTAAACCAAAATAGTGGCTCATACTATAAACTCTAAGTTCTAGTGAGTCCCACCAAAAATTATAGTGAACCGAGCTACTAATGCTAATTGATTGGATTCCTATGATTGGAGATACTCCCTTTTCATATATTTCAACTAGTTATTAGTTCCGGACGACACACCAAATTATTAACATTTTTATGTCAAAATAGTAGCATCTAATGTTATCTAGTTCGTCGATCAGAACTTTATAGTCTTATCTTTGAGCTAACGTGGTCGAATCTTATATGGAGCAAATAGTTAGTTTGTCTAGTTATATACTCCTTTCGTTTTTTGTTGTTCCTGTATTCCATATTGGAAAATTTTTCAATATGCTATTCCTATTTTGAATCTTTTTTTATAAATAATATAATTTATGAATTAAATTTTCATTAGTTTTATGTTACAATAAATGTGTTAACACAATTTAGTAATCATTTTTTACCTTTTTACCCCTCAAACTTTTGTATAATTGGTTGTCTAACATAACTCAAAGAGCAATAAATATATTCACACTAGTTTGTAATTACTTTACTCTTTTACTCAGATTTTTTGTATCATTGGTTGTGTGACAAAGAATAACTCGAAAGGGCAAAAATCTTTATCCTTAATTTTTTTTTTTAAAAAATAGTGGAACCTTGCCCATAATTTGAGTTGCATTGGTTTCTTCTCCGATTTCAAATAGCAACAACAAAAGAAAATGGGTGGATTATTAAATTATGTGAATTACAATATACCTATTTATATCATTTTTAGCTACTCCCTCTGTCCCAAAAATATAGTTTCCATTTCCATTTTGGATGTCCCAAAGTATAGTTTCCATTTTCATTTTTGGTTCCACATTTTTTCATAATTTGTCTAGGAAAACTGTGTCCCATCATTTATTTGCTTCTTGAATTTTGTTTTTTTTCCTTTGTTTATTCAACCAAAATGTTATAATTAATGCTCTTTTACCAATTATTCTCCATTTTCTCTCTTAAAATCATATGTTCCCATACAACATTTATTTAAATAAACAAAAAATCTTTACTATCCCTCCTAGATTCTACTTGCATAAATTACCATGAAAAAAGGGAAATGAGAACTACAATTTGGGACGGAGGGAGTAGTTAAAAATTAAACGAATAGAGTTCTTCAATCATATATAATGACATATTGACATGCATGAGACCACTAATGAAATAATAATGGTTTTGACGTATGTTGTAGATTTTCAAGCCAACAACTCCACACATGCATTTATGTTGCGTAACATAAGCAAGGAAAAAGACTTAATCGTGGTGGCATTCAGAGGTACAAAACCTTTTGATACTGATGATTGGTGTGCAGACATTGATATCTCTTGGTATGGGCTGAATAATGTAGGAAAAGTTCATGGTGGATTCATGAAGGCATTGGGCCTCCAAAATAGTAAAAATGGTGTTGGATGGCCCAAAGAGATTGAAATGGGCCAAGGAAAACCACAATTTGCATATTACACAATTAGACAAGTTCTAAGAAACATTTTTCAAGAAAACAAGAATGCAAAATTTGTATTGACAGGACATAGTATGGGAGGTGCATTAGCAATTTTATTTGCTAGTGTGTTGAAATTACATGCAGAGAAAGAATTGCTTGATAGATTGGAGGGAGTTTATACATTTGGACAACCAAGGGTTGGAGATGAGGAATTTGGGGAGTTTATGAAGAAAAACTTGAAGGAATACAATGTGAAATATTGTAGGTATGTATATTGCAATGATATGGTCCCTCGACTTCCTTATGATGACAAGACACTCTTGTTCAAACATTTTGGACCTTGTCTCTACTACGATAGTTGTTACCAGGGAAAGGTAAACCTTTTGTACTTTATCTACGTTTATTTAGTTACTTTTCTCGAATGCATTTATACTAATATATTTCTGAATACATTTATCAATAAGAAATTACATAGACAATCAAATTAATCAACCGGCATAAAAGAAAGCAACTAAGTTATTAATTTGGTATAATTGTTCTAAACATTGTGATAAACATTTTGATAGTGATATTTTAAATTTATAATACAATCATTCTAAACATTTTTAACTATTATGAATAATTGAGCATATGAATTAAACATATAACTATTGGAATATTGCTTCAAATAGTGGTTGGTTAGTTATCATTGTTTAGAAGCATGTGTTATTTGCTTAGGATTCTTGTGTTAGAGTACTTAGTCAGTCAATATGGTTGTCTACTAAATATGATCATGAGATTGTTTTTCCTATTCTGTAGTAAGTGATAAGTTTGTCTAGTTACATACAACTTCTTCTTTATGTATGTTCTATGAGGAATGAATATTAGTTTTCCACTTCTTATATTCTCTTCTCTTCAATTCTCTTATGAATTTCTACAACACAACACTTTTAACAAAAAATGTTTCGTACAAATTAATGTAGGAACTGGAAGAGGAGCCCAATAAGAACTACTTCTCATTGATATGGATGATACCCAAGTATATGAATGCAGTATGGGAGCTATTTAGAGGTTTTACACTTCCATATATAAGATGGGGTCCAGATTACAAAGAAGGATGGTGTGAACGATTACATCGAGTAATGGGACTGGTAATTCCAGGTCTTTCGGCTCATGGTCCACAAGATTATGGTAACTTAACTCGGTTGGGTAGGATGTCTTTGCCTCTTGATTATCATAACAAAAAAATTAATTGATTACTCATGTATGATATTTTCTCATATATTTTATTGTTTTCTTAGTCTCTTTTAGTTGTTGAGCAGTTTTTCAGCTTTTCTTTTTTTTTTTCTTCTTTGTGTATCAGTTTTAGGAATTTTTTCCTTGAATAATGCAAAAGTAGGTTTTAATTCCCAAAATATGCCCAAAAATAAAAAAAATTCCCTGCGTACCGTCCACGTAGGACGGCGCGCGAGAAACTAGTTTTTTTTTTGTTTTTGCCCAGGTAAACCGCTACTCTGAGTAGCGGTTTATATTTATAATAAACCGCTACTCTAAGTAGCGGTTTATACACATAAACCACTATCTCAAGTAGCAGTTTATAAATATAAACCGCTACTGTGAGTAGCGGTTTACCTGGGCAAAATTCTGGAGTTGGGGATAATACTACAAGAAAATACGTATCAACGACGGCTGAAAGCCGTCGGTAATGACAAACAACAGTTGCTGAAATCACCGACGGCTTTGTTGCAAGAGTAGCATTTATCATAATAAACCGCTACTTGAAGTAGCGGTTTATAAAAAAAAAATTCAGTAAACCGCTACTTCAAGTAGCGGTTTTGTTGGAAGTAGAAAAAAAAAATTCTCGCGTGCCGTCCTACGTGGATGGTATGCAGGGAATTTTTTTATTTTTGGACATATTTTGGGAATTAGAACCCACTTTTGCATTATTTAAGGAAAAAATTCCAGTTTTAGCTGTACAATATGAGGTGCTTTCCTCTTATAGGTAGCTGTTTTAGTATATATATTTTACACAAACCTAGGATGTAGACTGAAGGTTGAGAGAGAGATACAAAACACGGGAAAACATTCTACTAGAAGACAGGCATTCTTCCTTCTCAAACAGGATACAAAAAACCTGATTTCTTTTCATGGTATCAGAGCTTAAGGGATTTTAAATTGTTAAAGGTGCAAATTTTAACTTGATTAAGAGAGATTCGTGAGAAACAAAACATTTTTTTTTTTGAAATGGCTGTTGTAACCAAGGAAGTGAAGAATGAAGGAGGATACTTAGACTCACTCTTCTTGGCTAATTCATAAAATGCAAACAACCCTCTTAGGAACATCATCTTTAATGGCGAGAATTTCTTGAATTGGAGCAGAAGCATTAAGTTGGCTCTAGGTTCCAAGAATAAGCTAGGTTTTCTTGATGAGAAGGTTAAGAAACCAGATGAAACTAATAAAAAAAATTCACTTTGGAATAGAATTGACTATATGATAAGGGGATGAACATTTAGATCTATAGAAGAAAAAATAGTAAACAGTCTAAGCTATCTAGAATCTGTAGAGAAGTTATAGGAAGAAATTAAGGAGAGGTATGCTGAAACTAATGCCCCTGTTTTATATGCTCTTAAGAAGCAATTTAAGAACTTGTAACAAGAGAACCAACTTGTTGCAGATTACTATTTTAAGTTGAAGAGAATCTAGGATGAGATTCAAGATGTGGAAGGGTTGTCAGAATGTGGATGTGTTGCTATGGAGAAGTGCACATGTGATTTGCTAAAGAAATTTATGGAAATCCAAGAGAGGAACAAAGTCATTGACTTCATGATCGGTCTGAATGGTAAGAACTAGAATATTGCTGGGAATATTCATGTCATGGAGCCCCTCCCAACTTTGAGCAGAGCTTTGCATCTTGTTCAACAAGCAGAAAAGCAAAAGCAAATAATGGAGGGACCTGAAACAATGGAAGAAGCAAATGCTTTTGCAGTGAATGGAGGAAGCTTTCATGGAAAGTTTTAGGTAAGGGAAACAAAAGAGATGAAGAACCTAAAGTTTTGTGAGCACTGTAAGAAGAGAGGGCATTTGAAAGATGAGTGTTTCAAACTTATACGGCTCGTTTGGTAGTCGTTAATAAATTGCGGTAATGGGAATGAATTTTAAGTGTAATTTTATTAAGGAATCACCCTTAAAATCTCTATAGGGAAGCATTTTTTCTCCATGGGCAAGCAATCTCACCCCTAAACTTGTGTTTTTGTCTCCAAGGGAAAGCAATTTTCATTACCACTCATTACCACCTTACAAGGTGGTATTGGATGGGAATGAAAATTCAAGAAGGGAAGTGGACACTTTAGGATAAATTATTAGCATTACCATGAGAATGAATAATGATATTTTTCACAAATTTACACACAAATTCATTCCCATTACCACCATTTATGACCAACTACCAAACGGGCCGATAAGGTATCCAAAAATGGTTTTCAAAGCCAAAAGGTAAACCACCAAGAAGGTTTGCAGCAGATGTAGGAAAGGAAGGAAGTTAAGATGAAATGGATGAGCCCTTGGGAGGATATAGGATTGATGGAGGAAGGAAAACAAAACCATATAGTAAGCTTGTGAATGCAGTTACCCACGAGATGATGGAGATTCTTAATGCTCAACAAAGAGTCATAGCAAGCATATCATGGAGCAAAATGACCGACTTTTCAGGTATCATTTTAACTGAAAATGCACTATCATTTCATCAAAAATGTGATGAAAATATGTGGTTGGTAGATATGGTGCTTCAGACTACATGTGTGGTAACGAGTCATTGTTTTGTGAAATGAGAAAGTTAAATAGACCTATCAAAGTAGGGTTGTCAGATGGGAATACAAAAAGGTAGAGAAGTTTGGAAATGTGAAATTATCAGAGAAGTTGATATTGTTTGACGTGCTCTTTATACCCGATTTTATGCACAACCTATTATCAGTGAGCAAGAAGGTGATATGTAGCAATGGATTAAATGTGTTGTTTGACATTGAAAGATGCATTTTGCAATACTCAACAAGTAAAGAGACTGTAGGTAATGGTGTTCATTTCGGTCTTTCATATATCCAACCCGATCCAATCCGAAAATTTCGAATAGGGAAAAAAGCAATCCGGAAATTTTGGATCAGGAAAAAGCAATCCGAAAAATATCGGGTCGTATCAGATCGGATATCCAAAATTTTCGGATCGAGTCATCGGATATTCGAAAACTAAAAAAAAAATTCAAAGGAAAAGTTCATAAAACAAGTTTCGGATCGGATCATCGAATATTTTGGATATCCAGTCTTGAAAACAGATATTTCGGATCGGATATAGGAAAATATCCTGAAAAATTCGAAAATTTTCCATGTTTTGGATATCAGAAAATGAAAATTTTTGGTCTGTATCCGATCTGAAAACTAAAAAAGCGGATCGGATATTCGAAAAATCGGATCAATTGGATCGAATACTTATGAACACTCCTAACTGTAGGAGCAGGAAGAGAGGAAGATGGATTGTATAAACTAAAGCTGAAAGAAAGCAAAGAAAGAAGAGAGAAGTATGTTTTGAGGAAAATCAAAGTTAAGAAGTTTGCTAGTTCTGTTAGTAGGAAGATAGACCAAAGTGTTATTCATACTAGATTAGGACATTGTTCCCTCTCTAAGATGAAACACGTTGACTTTTGTAATTGTAAACAACTTAAGAATTTCTTCTGTGATTCATGTTCTGTAGGCAAACACCACAAGTTACCTTTTAATGTTAATGATTCCATTTCTAAAATGCTTTTGATTTGCTCCACGTTGATTTGGGGGGACCATACAGGATTCCCACAATCACAAAGGAGAAGTATTTTTAACTATTGTAGACGATTATAGTAGAGTAACATGGACTCATATGTTTCACAACAAGGAACGGGTTAAGGATACACTTTGTGTATTCCTAAATTATGTTGAAAATCACTACAAAACAAGAGTGAAAACTCTAAGAAGTGATAATGGTATTGAGATACTTCAAAAGTAATGCAGAAACATGTTCAATGAAAGAGGTATTAAACACCAAAGAAGCATAACAAGCGTCCCTCAACAGAATGGGAGGGTTGAAAGAAAGTACAAGCTAGCACTTGCTTGAAATTGGTAGAACAATTATTATATATGCAGGTTTGCCTAAGAGATTTTAGGTTGAGTGTATACTAGCAGCCACTCATTTGATAAACATGATGCCTAGTGTAGTGATAAATTGGCAAACTCCACATGAAAGGCTTCTAATGAAGAAACCTATCTATGATGAATTGTGAACAATAGGGTGTTTGTGTTATGCTTCGAACACAGATTGAAGTGCATGTAGACAAGTTTGATGAGAAAGGTGTTATGTGCATTTTGGTAGGATATGCGACAGAACACAAAGGTTACATACTATTTGATCTTGACAAAAGAAAGGTCATAATCAATAGAGATGTGATATTCCAGGATGATATTATTCCATTTTTAGTCACAGACATAAATCAAGAGGGAAGAAAGAAGCTAGTGCACTTTCCAGAAGAATTGTCGAATCCAGAAGAAAATGATGACATAGAGGAGTACAAAGGTCTATTGGATCATAATTTTGCTTGCGCGCGCGACCGGGCGGTCCCGCCCGACCTGGTGGTTCTGGCCCGGTCGACCGAGCGAGTGTGATTTTGACGCTGGTTTGGCGATTTTGAGTCGGGTTATGAATAGGTTTTTAACCTAATTTTATTATATGTCGATTAATTCATTAATCACATTTGTAATTTTGATTTTCCTCAGGATCCATAAAACTTTTCTATCTCACTCTGTCACAATCCGTTGGTGAACCACGTTAAATCTTTGTGTTCTTTATTGGTTTCTGCATTCGTTATTTGTTGTTTCTCACATCTTTTATAACAATTGGACATCTCGAACTCGGAGGTCGGAACAACCCTCTATGAATGGAGATGATCATAACCTTAACATGATATAAACCATCCTGATATATCTAAACCAACAATAATAGAACTTAATTGTCACCTATAATATACCCAATTTGGTTAATGTAATAGAAACCAAATCACAACCCAATCAAAGCTCAGTGAAATTGAATTCGTGAATAATGATGCAATCTAAACTTACCCAACTTGAAACAACGAGATATTACCTATATCAATCTCAATTGGATTTGCCCGAATCAGATATATAATTAACCTCAACATGATAAACACCCCAAACTTGAAAGAATCTAAAAATGATGAAAATACGACTTGATTAGAACTCGAAATGGGATTAAAGGGACTTAAATTCACGTAAATAGTACATATATACTTATCATGCCAAAACCCAAAATCATGCACTTGAAATGCCTGACCCAAGTATAATACGATTACTCACCAAGATGATGATCGATACTTATTTTGACAATAAATATACTTTTATTATTTTCTTAAATTTATTTAGGGTTTCTTAAAAGAAAACTAATGTGCATTTACCGTGCTATTTTTTTCTAAAAAAAATATTAACCAAATCTAGGAAAAATTGTTTTAAATAAGTCAACCTTTTCGTGATCTTCCCATTTTAAGGCTACCTTTTGATTATCCCTGATTGAGTTAAGCTTGTATGTATGATTTCTTCTATTGAGTTTTGACCTTTTTGTGACTTGTTTAGTAGGTTACTTATGATACGTGTTACAATGTCTCATCCCCACCCCCACCTCCCTCACCTTTTTAGAAGAAGGGACATTGTAACACGTATCATAATTAACCTACTAAAAAAGTCACAAACAGGTTAAAACTTAATAGAAGAAAACAAACTTACAAGCCTAACTCAATCAGGGATAATCAAAAGGTAGACTTAAAATGGGAAGACCGCGCAAAGGTTAACTTATTTAAAACAATTTTTCCAATTAAATATTTCTTTTTTTCCAGGGCTATGTATATTTGATAATATATATTTTCGTTCAACAGGATTCCTTGATTACATATTTGGTTCTTCAAGATATTCTTTCCACCTGGAATATTTGTTAACCACTGCAAATTAATAGGAAAACTATAAATAGTTACTCTCTATCAGTTTGTTCAAATATATAGATCTTTTAAGGAAGATTGCATTAACCTAATACTTATTAATCTAGACTAAGGTCAACCTATGTTTATCAACATGCATGATTTTCCTAATAATAGTTTATTTGACTTGTGTCTTTGATTTGTTAATCAAACGATGCATGAAATTCAATGAGATGTTCACAGGGAAGCAAGCATTGGGTAGGCTTAACTAGGACAAGCAAAATTTTGTGCCGAAGAATCTCGTAACAACATTCTAACTCAAATATATATGCATATGTCTCTCCCTCACGGCTTCTCTGTCTCTCTTGCTAAATTTTGTGCCACAAAAGTAATACTATTCAAAATTATAGAATCATAATTTTTTCTTAAACTATTTAACATGCATGTGCCCCAAATTTATGAATTTAACCATTAGGATGTCCCCTATTTAATACAGGCACGTTTGCATTAACTGAAGCTTGGAAGCGCATTTTGCGCTTAAGACACACATACCCATTTCATATTTGCTATAGATTAATAATAACATTTATTGAAATCATGTGCTTGTTTCCCCTAGATTATACTTAGCAGAATTTTACCATCTCAACATTAGGATTTATAAAATATCTGCCAAAATTTCTTTGCTATATATGCATATTCAAACCGGATTTCATACTAGCGCTTTTTTTCAGTTCAGTTAATTTCAATTTAGTCCAGTTCATTGTGATTCGGTTTAGTTCGGTTTCTCTCTACAATTCAGTTAATTTCAGTTTAGTTTCACTCAGTCCAAAATTTTGTGGACTTAGTCGAGTTGATTCAATTAGTCGAGTTGATTCAATCATTCCTTATTGAGCCAGCGTCAAGTTTATTGTCAATTGATTGGTATTAATAAATAAATACTATATCTGTTTCTTTTTAAGTGTAACACATTAACTTTTGCACTATTCACACACCTCACCCGGACCGTATTTTTTTTACTAATATATATTACAAAAACGAGCATATAAATGTTGTTGGGTTCATTTTAATAAATTTTTTCATAATATTAATTTTTTTATAACTTTTACAAAGACATAACTAGATACATTGATGGTCAAAATTGTGCGTTGGCAAGCTTAAAATCAAATTGTTACACTTAGTTAGAAACGTAGGTTAGTATTTTTTTTTGATGGGGAGAAAAAAACCTTAAGTTACCCTCCTTATCCAGAGAGCCAACCTAAAACATCCTTGCGGATGAGAAGGAAAAAATCAATACAATAAGGCGGAGACCAAAATAACACATCCGAATAGAAGTGACCGTTGTGTGCCATAAAATCCACTGCTCGATTGGCCTTCCGATAACAATGATGGAAATACACTTGATCAAACTGCTCCAGAAGAGTATGTGCATCAACAATAATGTTAGCAATGGACCACAGAGGATTAGCATTAGCCTTTATAGAGTTAATAACAGTGATATTATCTCCTTCAATAATAATAATCTTCTTAATATGGAGAGAAATAGCTCCTTTAATGCCTTTAACCAACCCCATAGCTTCAACTATTAGAATTGAAGGATGATCTCCCAAGGATTTGGCACTTGCCGTTAAAATCTCACCGAGGGCGTTCCTAAGAATGAAGCCATAAGAAGCTTGCCCATTATCCAATTTAGAACCATCAAAATTTAACTTAACAACATCCTCATTAGGAGGGCCCCAAATAAGATTTTTACCAGAACATGGAGGCAGGTTATTGATTTTGTTATGCAAAAAGCTAGAGGAACGAATAACTACATTCGAACAATTAGCTTTATCCCACTTCTTAACATAGGAGTTAACGGTAAAACTAGCCTGAGAGAAAGAAACACTCTCATCATTGAAAATGAGTTTAATTCTGAAATATCATACATGACATGATAATACTTTATTTCAAGCTGAGTTGATTTAGATTGAGTCCATTTCAATTTAGATCTAAATTGGATCGGATATGGATTCAGATCACATAATTCAATTTGTGTAATTTTATCAATGGCAATTTCGCCGGATCTTTACCTACTTGCTCTATAGATCATTTAAAAGGTGAGTTTGGCACTTGTTATAGTTTGAATGTGATGTTGGGTAATGGGGTGTGGAGATGGTTGACGCCTTGACGGAAGAGCATATAGACTAGCATAGACGTAAGACGTTGTGGCATTGCGTTGAAGGTGTGCGTATGTATGTCGTCCCAACGTCGCGGATTGAGCTAGCATATATCAAGTTAGGCAACGAGACAAAGCAACCTAGCTTGTGGTGAGTCTCAAATGGCAGCATAGCCCGCAGCATTGGAAGCTCTCATTACCCGCGCCCGCGGCCAAGGTGGGTCAAAGAGGCTCAGGAAGCTGCCCGCGCCCGCAGGGTGCCTTGACAACCCGTGAAAAGTGAACTTGAGGATTTAGAGGGTGATAATGAGCTCCCCATGAAAAATGATGCTAATTATTAAGCCAAATTAATCTTTCATTTTCCAAAGCTTTTCCCACTTTACATATTATGCATTTGCTTATTAAAATTCTCCTCACTTTTACTTCATTTTAATGTTGCTAAACAAAAATTCCTCTTCAACTTTCCTTCGATTCACAGTCACATTTTTCACTAAATCCATTAGATTATATAGATGCATGTAGAGATGTCAGTTTGGTTAATGAACTGATAGTTGAACTGAATAAACTGAAATTTGAACTGAGTTAAACTGAAATGGTAGTAACTATAACTGAAATTAACTGAAAATTGTTGAAATGAAACTGAAATAAGCGGTAAAGGAAAAATCAAAATGAAGTGCAACTGAACCGAAACAAACTGTAACTGAAAATTACTGTGAAAAACTGAAAAGTTGATCAATCAACTTAACTGAATTGAATATTTAACTGAATTAAATTAATTGATTCAAACTGAAATTGATTAAAACTGCACTATTTTAAACTGACTTTAACTCTATTCAAACTGAATTCACATATTACCCAAATTCACTACAGTACTTAAACTAATGACATATAACTTAGTTTCTTGCTAATTTGTCTAACAACTTTGTCTTCCTTACCCCAAGGTAACAAAAGGATATCTTTCATTTCATCTCATAAATCTTCGATATCTAAGTCAGACAGAACTTATTTTCTTTTATGAGAAATAGTGGAGGGGAATTTTATCAATTAGTAAAAGTTATTTGGCAATTACAGTCATCCCTTATAGTATCTGAATTATAATTAAACAACCATGTATATATGGCCTCGCTTTTGATCAGATTGTCCATAATTTACATATGCATTGTTCTTGACCAAAAATTTAGTTGGTATATACTTCATCGGTTTTTTTTAATAAGTGACACATAGAGAAAGTGGGGGAATACCAAGGAGCTTAGAGAAAAAAACTTGAGACCACTTATTTGACCAATCAAATATGAGTATTGGATAAAATAAAAACATAAAATAATTAAATAATGACAAAGATGTAAAACATGAGAAGTATTTTTTTTTACTCTGAGCTATGTGTCACTTATTGTGTTCCTAAAAGGAAAACGTGACACTTATTAAAAAATGGAAAAAATGAAAACTAATAATCCCACCTTTGCCAATTCTGCTCAAAACCATCCCACCTTTTCAAAATCTGGAAACCATCCCACCTTTATACCCCATCCTCTCACAATGAGTCTTTTAACGGTTTGTGAAATTGGTAACTTGTTTTAGAAGGTGACTTGCCACGTGTCACTTTTTGATTGGTCTTCCCTCATCCTTGTCTCCATATTTTTCTGATTCTCTCACCTCACCACCCTTACCTCCATAACAATCACCATATCACCACCAAACCTCCACTTCCACCACGACTAACTCCCGCCAACCCACCCCTGACCACTACCCTACCACAACCCACATCCTCACCTCGAAACCTCACTCAAACCAACCAAGACCCGTCCTACTCACTTGAAAACCCACCATAATAACCCCAGCCACTAAAATCCCGCACATTCCACCCAAAACCCAATGTCGATTAGGGTGGCGCGGCGACAATGAGGCTGGCGTGCGGTGGTGAGGGAAGGGGATCAGGGTTCAAAGAAGGGGAATCGAGAGTAGCTGGTCTACAAGCTAAGGGAGGGGGATCGGGAGCAGGGGTTGCAGGACTGCAAGTGGAGGGGTGGGGGAGGGGTGGGGGATGGGAATAGAGAGTGGGAAGAGATAGATTAAAGGAAAAAAAATAACTTGTTAAACAAGTTGGAGGTAAAAATGCTTGTTTTGAGAATATGAGGGTCAATGTGGGATTATTTACAAATTTTCAAAAGGTTGGATTGTTTTGGGCAGAAGAAGCAAAGGTGGAACTATTATATTCCACTTTTGCTTAAAAAATTGGAGATAGTACGTAGTTGATAAGATGATACGACTTAATTTGTTAGGAAAACTACAACAATCACAAGGGTCACATGATAACAATCTTCTAGATGTGAATAATTACACGTAACTAATTCTAACAAGTCTAACCTTCTCTCACTACTTTCACACTCCAATACAATACTTTCTAACTTGTTCTAAGTCGTAGTTTTCACTAACTTGAACATCGTAAGGGCATTCTCAGTCAAATCCCAAGCCAAACTTTTCCTTTAGGTTCAAATTGTACTTGTAATTGATCTTGGTGATTGCACCTTAATAGTACTTTTGGCTATGTCAATCCTTAATCTTCTCCGTTGTGTGTTTCAAAGAGTTGAAGGAGTTTAATATATCCATCATACATCATACAACATATTGTAAATGTTGACCTACTCAAGCATTGCTTATAAAACTATTGAACGATGATGCAAAGATCTAAGAATAACTTTCTTTTGTCCCCTTAACAATGCTTATAGCTATAAAGTAATAGCTAGCTTATGCTCGAAGATAAGAAAAAAAATCAGAGATTGAATTAGTAGTTAAGGATGGTATACAATTAAATCGAGATATACCATTCTTGTTGGAGACAATTTGGTAGGAACAGAAAAGCTAAGATACTTGAAAAAGGTCAATGAGAAAAGAAGACATGAAAAAAGGTAAAAGTAAACATAAATGTAAATTGTGTACTATTGACGTAGAGGGATATTAATCGGGTAACTATTTTGACTACTAGGTTTTTACTTTTATTGCCACCGTAAATAAGAGAGAGAACAAAAGAAAGGAAAAATAAAAAGTGAAAGCAAAAGTAGCATTAAAAAGGCAGGAATGGGGAAGTTAAGTAGTGGGCCCTCCTTTAAAATGCAATAAACGAGGGAGTACGTGCACAACATTTGGATTGATGTCAATTAATTTATGTTGGTTTTGCTCTTACGCACTCATTCACTCTGTTGCCTGTTGTTATGTAATTTGCTTTTGCTTTCGTCTAATTCGTACCAAAAACTCAAGCTCAAACTCATACTTTTCTTCTGCACCATACTGATTCTTCTGACGACTTCAAATGAAGATATATGGATTACAAGTTATCTTACACCTATAGTCTTCATAATGTGGAATTGTCATTGACTAAAAAGTTAATCCATGAGAAAACTACTCAAAAGTTTGCAATGATATTGAGAACATTTTTTTTTAACTAAATACTCCCGAGTTTTCTAAAAATTCATCAGGTAACCTTGCTCTCAAATATCAAAAGTTGGGATGCGTAACCTTGAATTCAGGGAAAATAGAGTTGTCATTGTCCATGCTAAAATTCCCAACTGGTTATACATTCAGGTGGAAGAAATTGGTTTTCGCGAAAATCAAGGGGGTGCAGGGAGGGGGATGCTGACATTGAAGGGGGTGGGGGCTACGGAAATTCGAATGGGGTGAGAGGCTAAATGGGGTATTGCGAGAAGGGGGGTGCGGGGGAGGAGGGGTGCGGGGGAAGGGGGTCGGGGTGAGGGGAGGTGGTGATGGACTGGTGGTTAGGAGTTAGGGGCAGGGTTAGAGTTAGGATTAGGAGTTAGGGTTAGGGGCTGATTTGGGTTTAAAATAAAAAATTAAGCAAGGTTAATGAATAACAGTATTAACCGTTGTTAGTCATTAAGGGCATTTTGATATATTTTCATAAAATTAGGGGGTACTAGGTTAATTTTCAAAAGTGCGAGGGTACCTGGTGAATTTTGTGAAAACTCGGGGGTAATTGGTGAAAAAACTATATGAAAAATGGTTTCAAAGGCATTTTTATTTTCCTTTTTTTAATATATATACTTCCTCCATATCTAACTAAGTGAAACATAGAAAAAGGGTACACGGAGCAAGAAAACTAAGGAAAAAAAGTTTGAGACTAAAATTAATAGAGAATGTACAACTTAATTAGATGTGAACACATAGAATAAACACTTAGAATGAACAAGCAGAGGAGAGAAAAGTTTTCGATAACTAGTAATATCACTGATTTGAAGAGAGATCTATGTTGGAAACTAGTAATAGTAACACCACCACCACCACCACTACAAATATTGATTCTTTTAACATATGTAAACTAGAGCTGAACAAGCAGAGGAGATTGAAGTTTCCGGTGTGAGTTGGTGGTGGTTGTGGTGGAGAGAGATAAGATTGGTGGACAGTGGTGGATGAATGAAGAGTTCTTTTTTATGTTTGTTGGTGGTGGTTGTGGCAGCGACATTGGTGGACTTTGGATATTGGCTGAAGGGTGGTGGGAAGGGTGGTTTTGATGATTGTGCGTTGTTAGGAGGGCAGTTGAGGAGACTAGACTAGGATTAGAGGTGATCATGGCCAGGACTCGCCTGAGAAAAATGCATGTTAGTCGGGCCGGGCCAAATTTCGGACCAATTTTTTGTGCCCAAAGCCCGCTATTTCGGCCCAAAATCGGACCGAGCCAAAAAAATAGACTGAGAAGTCATTTTTGGCTTACCCAAAGCAAAAAAAAATCGAGCCGGGACCGACCCCGGGCCGAAAATTCTGCCCAAACCCGCCCAAAAATCGGGCCGGGATGGAGTCGATCAGCTCTAAATAAGACGAGATTAATCTATGTCCTTAGTATAATATTAATCCCAGAAATATATATATATGGGAAAGATCCTGAAACGGTCGTAAAACCAGTTCGATCTTATGCCCGATGAAAGCCCTGGGAGTCCTGAATATATCATTCCATGTCCCCACGAGGCATCTTACAGAACTCGGTGCAAGGACCCTGGGGACGTCCAAAAGCGTGACTTATAGCCTTCAATTTCGACCTTTTCAGGGCTCTTGCGGGCCCGATCAATTTTTTGCTGTAAACCTTCCTATAGAGTGCGACACGTCTTATAGGGCATCCAGGGTGCTTCACGCCATCTTTATTGCCCCAGAATGCCACCAAACGACTCATTTATGATTTTGTGGTGCAACCATGAAATGTCCCCGAAACGGTTGTAAATACGTTTTTTAGCCTGTCTAAAGCCATGGCGGTCCTTAATATACCCTCCTATGCCCTCACGAGTTATCTTACGGAATTCGGTGCACGGACCTCGGAGATGTCCAAAAGCGTGACTTATAACCTTCAATTTCGACCGTTTTAGGACTCTTCCAGCCCGATCATATTTTTTTGCCAAAACTCATTCTGTATGGGGAGGCAAGACTTATAATGCATCCCGAGTGCTTCGTACCCTTTGTATTTCCCTAGAGTGGGACTAAACCTCCTATTTATTATTTTATAGTGCAACCACGGAATGGCCCCAAAACGGTCGTAAAAGCCGTTCTTATCCCCGATCAAAGCCTTGGGTGTCCTTAATATATCATTTCATGTCCCCACGAGGCATGCCACATAATTTGGTTCACGGACCCGGAGGCGTCCAAAAGCGTGATTAGGCTTCAGTTTCGAGAGGTTGCATGGGGTGTTGCGAGAAGGGGTGATGCGGGGGTGGGTATTGCGGTGGTGGGGGATGCGGGGGTGGGTATTGCGGTGGTGGGGGATGCGGGGGAGGGGATTCGGGTGTGGGGGAGGTGGTGGTGGACTGGTGGTTAGGAGTTAGGGGAAGGCTTAGAGTTAGGGTTAGGATTAGGAGTTAGGGTTAGGGGTTAATTTGAGTTTTAAATCAAAAATTAGGGTTAATGACTAAGAGTGTTATCCGTTGTTAGTTATTAAGGGCATTTTGATGTATTTTCCTAAAATTCAGGGGTACTAGGTTAATTTCAAAATCTGCGAGAGTACCTGGTGATTTTGTGAAAACTCGGCAGTAATTGGTGAAAAAACTATATGAAAAATGGTTTCAAAGGCATTTTTATTTTCCTTATATATATATATATATATATATATATATATATATATACATATGGGAAAGGTCCCGAAACGGTCGTAAAAGTGGTTCTTAATATATCATTCCATGTCCCCATGAGGCATCTTACAGAATTCGGTGCACGGACCTCGAGGACGTCCAAAAGCATGACTTATAGGTCTCAATTTCGACCTTTTTAGGCCTCCTGCGGGCCCGGTCAATTTTTTTGCTAAAAACCTTTCTATGGGGTGCGACATGTCTTATAATGCATCCAGGCTGCTTCGCGCCATCTTTATTGCACCAAAATGCCACCAAACGACTCATTTATGATTTTGCGATGCAACCACAATATGTCCCCGAAACGGTCGTAAAAACGTTTTTTAGCCCGTCCAAAGCCATGGCGGTCCTTAATATATCATTCCATGTCCCCACAAGGCATCTTACGGAATTCGGTGCACGAACCCCGACGACGTCAAAAAGCATGACTTATAACATTCAATTTCGACCATTTTAGGGCTCATGCGGCGGGCCCGGTCAATTTTTTTTTTTCTAAAAACCTTCCTATGGGGTGCGACACGTCTTATAATGCATCCAGAGTGCTTCACGCCATATTTATTGCCCCAGAATGCCACCTAACGACTCATGTATGATTTTGTGGTGCAACCACGAAATGTCCCCGAAACGGTCGTAAAGACGTTTTTTAGCC
Organism: Beta vulgaris subsp. vulgaris; assembly: GCF_026745355.1. Classification (NCBI taxonomy): domain Eukaryota; kingdom Viridiplantae; phylum Streptophyta; class Magnoliopsida; order Caryophyllales; family Amaranthaceae; genus Beta; species Beta vulgaris. Next base: position 2,406,938 of record NC_079209.1, on the reverse strand, counting down.
CGTCCAAAGCCATGGGCCCATGGCGGTCCTTAATATACCATCCCATGTTCTCATGTGTCATCTTATGGAATTCGGTGCACAGACCCCGGGGGCGTCCAAAAGCGTGACTAGATAACCTTCAATTTCGACCGTTTTAAGTCTCTTTCAGGCCCGATCATATTTTTTGCCGAAAATCATTCTATGTTGGCCGATACGACTTATAATGCACCCCGAGTGCTTCTCACTTTTTGTATTGCCTCAGACTGCCACTAGACCTCCCATTTATTATTTTGTGGTGCAGTCATGAAATGGCCCCGAAACGGTCATAAAAGTCGTTCTTATTCCCGATCAAATCCCTAGGTGTCCTTAATATATCATTTCATGCCCCCACAAGGCATGCCACAAAATTTGGTGCACGGACCCGGGAGACGTCCAAAAGCATGATTTATAGCCTTTGGTTTCGACCATTGTAGGGTTCCTCTGGTTCGGTGAGTTTTTTTGCCGAAAACCTTTTCATGGGGAGCGACACGTCTTATAATACATCCAGGGTGCTTCGCACCATCTGCATTTCTCCAGAATGCCATCAAACGACTCATTTATGATTTTATGGTGTAGACACGGAATGGCCTCGAAACAGTCGTAAAGGTGTTCGTATACCTGTCCAAAGTCGTTGCGGTCTGCATTGTATCCTCCCATGTCCCCACCAGGCATCTTACGGAATTCGGTGCACGGACTCCGGGTACGTCCAAAAGCGTGAATTATAGTCTTCAATTTCGACCTTTTTAGGGCTCCTTCGAGCCCAACCAATTTTTTGCCGAAAACCTTCCTATGGGGTGCGACACGTCGTATAATGCATCGATGATGCTTCGCACCCTTTTCATTGCCCCAAAATGCCCCTAAACCACTCATTTTATGATTTTTTGTTGCAACCAAAGAATGGCCCGAAAACGGTCATAAAACCCGCTCTTATGCCCGTCCAAACCCTAAGGCTCCTTAATATAACCTCCCAGGTTACCATGAGGCATCTTACGAAATCCGGTGGACTGATCCCGGGGACGTCCAAAAATGTGACTTATATCTTTCAATATCGACTGTCTTAGGGCTCCTCCAGGCCCGACTTATAATGCATCTCGGTTGCTTCGCACCCTTTGTATTGCCCCAGAGTGCCACTAAATCTCCCATTTATTATTTTGTGGTGCAACCACAGGATGGCCCCAAAACGGTCATAAAAGGCGTTCTTATACCCGATCAAAGCCCTGGGTGTTGTTAATATATTATTCCATGTCCCCACAAGGCATCTTATGGCTAAATAACCGTTAGTCTTTCATCATTGATATATTTTTAATGTATGAAAGAAGTAAGAGGGAAGTTCCAAAAGTAATCTTCCAAAATTATATTCATAAATATATCTCCCTATTTATATATGATTATTTTGAAGGAAGGCTTGAATTGTGGGTGAGTATTATATAATTTGATTCACACTTATTATTTTACATATACAATTTGATTCAAACTTGTTATTTTACATACAATTTGATTCATATTTATGAGTTTACATATTAATTGATTCATATTGATCATGATGAAGTAATGCTAATTTTTAATCGAAAAATTATTTGATTCTTCTTTATTGTAAATAACTTGTTCAATAAGGGTACATTATCACTAAAAGGGGAAAAAAAGTTTAACTAGGAATATATTGTATAATCAATTAACATGTGGATGCTAATAGGAAAAAATAATGTCAACATTTTTAGCTTAATAATATATAAGGTCTGTTCCATTCAACTTATTTTTACTTGTTTTAATTTATCTAAACTTATTAGAATTTATCTGAACAACTTGGTCTTGCCAAGGACTCATATATTCAATATCTTTTTCCAGCTATCTATATTGCCAAGTAATGCCAAGTTTCAGTTGTGCTTAGAATTTTTTAAATTATGGTTGATTATGCTAGGCATATTTAGATTAGAACAAACATATCTAATTATCTTTTACGGTTAATATTTTTAAGTAGGTATTAGTAATAACAATACAAATTAAAGTTGATTTTCTAAAAATACCCATTGAGACAAATAAAAACAAACTCTCATACAATTATATTTTTTTACTCCCTTCGTTCCAAAATATAGTCCCATTTACATTTTGGGTGTCCCAAAATATAATTCTCATTTTCATATTTAGTTCCACATTTTTTCGTAGTTTGTCTAGAAAATTCTTGTCCCATCATTTATTTTCTTCTTGAATTATTTTTTATCCTTTGTTTATTCAACCAAAATGTTATAATTAATGCTCTTTCACCAGTTATTCTCCATTCTCTCTCCTAAAATCATCTTTTTCCATACAACATTTATTTAAATAAACAATTTTTTTTAACTATCCCTCTTAGATTCTACTTGCATAAATTACTGTAAAAAAAGAAAATGAAAACTATATTTTGGGACGAAGAGAGTAATATATAGTAATAACTAAATATAGTCAACTTTGACTAGAATATTGTAGGTAAGCAACAGACTAAATAATGTTAATTTTAAGATTCTCTAATTTGTTATCCAGAGGAAGCAATTGTGAAAGATCATGACTGTAGGTTCGAAATAAATAAAGCAATCCAAGTTGTATACACAAGAGACCGATTGACTAGACACTAAGATGACATGCTCTATCGTTAGTTTCTTTGCAGGCAGCAAATATATGCTTTGCTATTGGAGGCTCAAACACCTTTTTGTGTAGGTCTGGTTTTCATATTTTGTTTGGCTATTGTACTATCCATATGTCCCTATTTCTCTGATTTTAAGCATACTAGAGTGTCTGAATTCTGATCTCAAAGGCGTCTCCTGCTTCTCAGGCATTATGAAAGCCTAATTCAAGAGACACAATAAAGTTATATACTAAAGGTCACCTAAATATTTTCCCCTACATAATTCAAATTGTATGTAATTAGAGTAAACATGTATTCTATTACACTTCTTGATATAATTGATATACGATATAAAAGTCATATACTCATACAATGAACTTATTCATCGTTGGATAATTGTCCGAAATATCTTCTATTGATCGATTGGAAGCGAACTACAGAAGTTGATCATGATAAAACATATAGAGAAATCATTACATAAGTGTATAGGTGGATTTATTTACATTCTTAATTACCTAAAATAACATAAAAAAATCAACTTATTTTCTATTTCCAACTTCAACGTGCATTGAATGGAGTAATTTTGAAGATTATTACCCTATCAACTATAGGTCATAGATCTTTAATGGATAAGTAGTCATATATTTGTTGTGGTAGAAAATTTAAATTTCTTGCTTCTTAATCTAGTCACGTGATTGTACATATTTCTTGTCATAAAATTGAACTGAAATAACTTTTTCGATATTTGTATGTTACCTCAATTCTTTTCTTTTTAAATTTATTTTTTCTCCTATTTAATGAACGTTTAACCTTAATTTATGGCTTTGTCGCTTTTTTCCCACATATGTGCCTCTAGTTTCTTTCCTCATTCTCTTTTGATGTGCTAAATAGGTAGATAGGAAATTAGAGTTGTTTTCCTTAAGTATATATACAATCTCTATTATATATGGGAAGTGGGGTAGGACACCAAAATATTAGAAATCCCATTTTACCCTCATAACATCCCTATTCTAACTACTTACTTTAATGAAAAAATAAAAAATAAAATTACCTAATTAATTTAAAAAATAAAAAATATTACAAAAAGAAAACCATCAATAATTCAAATATTCTTAATTTATTAGAAATAATTAATAATTAATTTAATTTTCTTCATCTCCTAAAAGAAATTAATTTTCTACGTATCTTCGCACGCATCGCGTGCATATAAAAACTAGTATAATATATTACTAGATCACAACGGATGCCATATAGCTTAGTTGGTAAAGTCTTGTGGGCTGGTACCTGAGACATGGGATCGAATTACGTCTATATCATTACGCTTAGTCGCTCATTTACACATTAAAATAATTATTAGATTACTAGAGGTCTAACTGTCTAAGATGTGGTTAGCCTTGTTTGATTTTGAACCTCTGTTCTAATCAAGACATCAAAACAAGCATATCTAAAATACTTATTTTCAATCCTTTTGTATATCATAATAAAAGGATAAATGTAAATGGCAAATTTATATTTAAAACCTTACCAGTATAATATTTTAACAAATATGTTAGTGACAATCTAGGTCAATACTTTTTACTTTGACTATATGTATTGTTTTATTCTTTACTCCTATAACATACTCTTTCAGATTTTTAATTGGCTTAAATTATAATACTTATTTTAAATTATAATAGATGATGACATATTATATATATACAACAACTTCAAAAGCTACATATAAGAAGTTAAAAGCGCAAATATTAAGCAATATGAACGCTAATATCAAAATCTCACATAATTATGAATTTATTAAAACGTAAATATGATCGAATTTCGTAAAATTTGACTTTTAAAAAAAGCTAAGCAAATTTTAAAAATAAGATTATGGAGGGAATAATAAGCCATCTACTATTCTGGAAGTCAAACTTTGACAATTTTTTTTTTTATAAAAATCATGCATGCTCCCTAATTATGGACAAACTACAATTTTATCTTCTTTCACATTTGAGTCAAAAGTAGTAAGTACTCGATCTCTATGAGTAAGCTAAGTATTGGTTAATCATTCAATGAACTAATTTTGAAAACTCAAAAAGTCTTTAATCTTAACAAGTAAGAAAATCTAATTAATCTAGTACTTCACTCCAATTTCTTGATACCTAAAATTATGAGTCATCCATACGTAATTTAATTTCTACTAGTGTGAAGAGTCCATCTTTTATTTTCTTTTTATTCGTTTGGTTGTAATAATAATAAATGAGTTACTTATTTTTAAAGAAACAAAAGAAAAACTTAGAAGAATTATAACTGCCACCTTTTGAAGAATTTAATCTTTCTCTTGGCTTTCCACCCTCGAGTCAATCCAAAAGGCTTTAAACTCCCAACTTTCTTTTTTTCTCTTAAAAAAAACTATAAACCTAAATTTAATCTTTCCTTTACAAATTGCAATAAATTTCTCTCCTTTCACAACTTTCCAATCAAACCCTCCACCCCCACCTCCCCTATTTATTCCTGCAACAACTTCTTCTCATTAGAATAATCCCACAAAAGTTAGAGATAGAAAGAGATTTTTCATGTTTCATTAAATTTTCCATAGAAAACATCAAATTACTAAGAGACAATCTCAACAGAAACTCCTACACTCTACTGTTTTGTGTTTCACTCCTCTTTTTCTCTCTTTAATATAAGGTATTCTTATTTCTTCATCTTCTTTAATTTCATCTTCTTTTTTTTTCTTTATTAATAATAATTCTTAATTTTCATCTTCTATATATTTTGTCTGTTAAAATTTTATTAATGAAAAGCATGGGCTTCCTCTTCTATCCCAACTTTTCATTTTATTTAATCTTACTTGTTTATCATTTTACAGGCGGTTTCTGTTTTAGGTTTTAATTTTATTTGTTTCTTTAACATTTTTGTATCATTATTGAAGGTACTATATAAAGAGATTGATGTTGAAAACCTAGCAACACCAACAACAACAAGAAGAACAAACAACAATTGTGTTATCATTTCTCTTAATCAGCTTTTCATCTCAAAATCATAAGATATGGCTTCATCTAACCGTCACTGGCCTAGCATGTTCAAGTCTAAACCTTGTAATAACCAACAATGGTCACAACATCATGACACCAACCATCATCAATCTTCTCTCCTTTCCAATTCTTGCGCTCGTTCTTCTTCTACTAATTCTCCGTTTTCGTCAGGTATATATATACTTCCTCCGTTCTAAAATAAATAAAAGAAAGAAGCGTTTCATTTATATCAGAAATGAGGAAGTATAAGTTTTTTAATAAGACTAGTTCATTTTTTTTTTCTATAATATATATTATGGTTTTAATTCTCTAGGGTTTCATTTTTTGTTGGTTGTGTTTTAGGATGTGAAGAGAGAAGCCCGGAGCCGAAGCCGAGGTGGAACCCGAAACCGGAACAAATTCGGATCCTAGAGGCGATATTCAACTCGGGTATGGTGAATCCGCCAAGAGATGAGATTAGGAGGATCCGAGCTCAGCTCCAAGAGTATGGTCAAGTAGGAGATGCTAATGTGTTCTATTGGTTCCAAAATCGGAAATCTAGGAGTAAGCATAAGCAGCGCACTCTTCAAGCAAAAATCACCGCCACCGCCGCCACCACCACAAACCATCATAGTCCACCACCGCCAATGCCGGCTTCTTCTTCTTCCTCTTCCTCCGACAAGGCGTCGCCTCGAAAGGTGCCGCCTTGTAGGTCAGGAGGAGGTTCATCATATGGTAGCATTAGTAGCAATACTAGTAGTAGTAACAATAACAATAATAGTAACAATAACAATAACAATAATAATAATGTGGTTGTTGATCAATTTGGGAATTCACCAACTTCAGTTAACCAATGTAACTCTTACTTTCAACAACTTGTTACTCCACTTCACCATCATTCTACTACTACTAGTACTACAACTCATGAGTTTGTTCCTCAAGATCAACCTTTGTATTTCCCATTGCAACAAAGTAGTGGTGTAAATATGGTGGGTAATTTTAGCCAAGGGTTATGCTTTGGTACTTCATCTCACCATGATGATGATCATCATAACCAACTTATTAATACTAATTCGGCTACCATTCATGTGTCGCCGGATTCTGATCAGACGGCGGGCGGTTTCTCATCGTTGTTGCTTGGAGATATGTTTGGTGGTGGTGGTGGAAGTCATGATCATTCAAAGGTGGAGAAGTTTAAGATTCAACAAGAGATGAGTTTTTTAGTGTCTAATCCTCAAAATACTATGACTTCATCTTCAACAATTGTTCCTACACCCACTACAAGCGCCATTCCTAGTAACTTTGGTCAAATGCTAGGTAAATAATGTCAAGTTTTACATTTAATTGCATCTTTTTTTAAAATGTTGCTTTATGTTTTATGCTTTTGTTTCATCTCTTAAGTTCACTTTTTACATGAATTCCTTATAAAGAAGTTGAAACAAATAAACGTTATCATTATATGAGTGCTTGAACTTAGGTCAAAAGCTATAGTTAGATTTAATTATGTGAAAAAGTAACAAGAAAATGAGCACTAGTCATTGGTACTTGTACTTGGAAAGGGACTTTTCGTTCCAAATTCATTATTTGTTATCTTAGGTTATATCCACTTAATCAAGTAATATATTATTCTCAAGTCACTTATATTGTTTTTAAGATACTAATTATATACTCTTCACTATCATTCGATTTTAAATATAGATATAGAGTACTCCGTCAATTTCAATATATATATTTCTTATAAAAAAGTTCTAAATATATTTGTCACATATCGTTTTAGTAAATATAATTTGAAATGTAGGACGAAACAATTATCTCTTAACTTTTGGCGCAATTATAAAAAAAAAATCTCTTAATTGTCGCGAATACTTGCATGATCTAGCTATGGATAGTAGGAAGTAAATGAATTAAATTTACAAGACATATTGGACTAATAAATTTTCTTGTTTAATTAAAAATTTGATGGGGAAAAAATATTTTTTTCTGACATGTTACTATTGGTTAGGTACATCAATCATTTCATAATTATATATGTAACCAATTAAGTTTGATAGACTTTTGGAATAATGGATATGACAAGATCATATGATTGATGTAATGTAACATATAAGTTGTACTGAAACTTACACACCTATGAAAACTAAGGACAACATTGTCATATTTGTATGAAGAAGGGACTAACTTTGTCTTTTCTCAACTGAAATCAGCAGACTGAACCACCCTCCCTTTAACCCCGGACGTGTGCATGGCCAGTTTTCTTGATTGACTGTTGTTCTGAATTTCTTCAAATTAAGGGTGAAATAATAATGTTTGTATGTTTGCAGGTGTAGGTGGGTCAGGTGGACTTGCAGCTAAATCAACGGTGTTTATTAACGGAATGGCGTTCGAGATTCCGGTGGGACCTTTCAATGTTAAGGAGGAGTTTGGGGAGTATGCAGTGTTGATTAACTCGAGTTCAGGTCAACCCGTTTTAACCAATGAATGGGGTGTTACACTACACCCCCTTCAGCATGGTGCGTCTTACTACCTTGTTGGTAGTGTCGCCGCCTCGCCATTGCTTGATAAACTCGATACCGCCTCTGATCTCCTTGCTCCGGGATACCCTTACCATCAGGTATTATATTCATGAAATTCATAAAATCATGAAATCTATAGTTGCTAGTTTAATTTGCTAATAATGATGAAAGAGCAACATTACACTAAGGTTATGTTTGGGAACATAAGCTGAAATAGAGCTGAAACTGATAAGGTAGCTGAAATGAGCTATCGGATAAGGTAGCTGAAAATTTTTCATCACCTTAAATTGAGATGCTATATTTGATAGCAACTCAATTTCAGTCAATTTTTTAGCTTGAATTTTTATTTAAGCTTTTATCACAAACACGACTATTTATTTTAGGTGACTTAAACTTTTAGCACCCACTCATTTAAGGTGACTTAAATGTGTTGCCAAACAGAGCCTAACTATAGCAAATTAGCAATAGACCAAAGTAGTAACTATATGTGTCATGATGAGATGCATGAATAGAGAAATTCCTAAGTGAAGTAATAATAGTAACTATGACTTAATTAGATACATGAATTGAGAAATGTTGTGGTGTTACAAGTACATAGTTATGGTTGTACAGAGTTATGATGAACATTTATATAATTATGCTATAGTAACATAAACATAGGACACATACAATTCACCCCATAACCACATTATTGGAAGATGAAATGCTGTTTGCAGTGAGACCATCATAATTACTGTAGTAATTTCACGAATCTATTCATTGTCCTTTATGTATTTTATGTGCTTGAGCTATTAGATGGGGTATGTTGTTGATGTGAGTCTCCCAATTAAATTAAGTTACTTTGAACTTATATTAACTTTAATTGAACTTATCTGAATCTATTGAATTTTGTTAACAGTTTATATTATTAAAAATTATTAGAAATAACTCTACGTATATGAATTTACCCAAAATTACTTATTTTGATATAGATTAATCAAAACAAGGTGAATATAGCACTCCCCTAGAAACTATTTTAATTATTATAGTAGGCAATATGTCAAAAATAAGCAAAACGATTAGAAAAGCCAGATATGTCTATATATAGTATAAATGTTCATATATATTCTTGTTAGTATAAATTGTTAAGTGGATTGGAATTGTTCATATATATTCGCAGTCAGGGACGTCTTAGACAATTTAGGGGACCTATGCCATGCATTAAACATAGATTCTACAGGGATATAGAACGAATCTCTAATCTTGTATAGTAATAACTAATTTATTTATTTATTATTAAAAATGGTTGAAAATGAATTAACATTTTTAAATACTTCAATGTTATTTTTATTTTTAGCAAGGAGAAAACTTAGATTTACACTAATATATAGTAAAGATATACCAAGGATAAAACTAGAATAAGCAATGAGATATGAAAAAAAAAGTATATAGATTAGAAACAAAAATATTGGATTAATAAATGTATTTTCCATCTAAACTCAAAGAACTTAAAAAGTAAGAAAATATAATATAGGTGGGGCCTTTAAAAGTGAGGGCCCCTGAACGATTGCTCACTCTGCTCATGTGTCTGAGATCCTTTTGTTTCGGACCTTGCATCTTGGGTATAAAACTTGTGGGTATATATTGAGAACAATCTACTAAGCAGTGAAATGTTACATAAGTAATGAGGTGAGGTATAAAATTCTTTTGGTACGTTGTGAAAAGTTCCTTTTAAACTTGTCTTCCTAATTGTCGTCATTTTTTTTATTATTGTCCATTTTTGTTCGGACCTTGCATCTTGGGTATAAAACTTGTGGGTATAAAACTTGTGGGTATATATTGAGAACAATCTACTAAGCAGTGAAATGTTACATAAGAAAATGAGGCGAGGTATAAAATTCTTTTGGTACGTTGTGAAAAGTTCCCTTTTAAACTTGTCTTCCTAATTGTCGTCATTTTTTTTTATTATTGTCCATTTTTGTGTAAGTATACCTATAGTTTCCAACATGCACATTCGTCATGTTTTGGATAGTTTTATGATTGAAAAATTCATACAAGTTATACAACAAGCATACTTAATTTACGCTTGTTGTTATTGCCATTTTCATTTGCAGTGGAATACAATGAATTGGACATAGCTAGCTTTGATGCGACCATTTATTTGAGAACAATATTTTCCTTCTCGCATTGTGCAGATTTAGAAGACTAGAAGTTCCTATCTGCGACGGTTTATGATAATACTCTAAAGATGGAAGGAAATTCAAGCCACATACAAATTTATAAGCTCTAAATTTTTAGTTTTCATCTTCATTATCTAGTTTTCTATGTAATTTGGGATATTAAACTGTATGTGTGTTTCCTCCCCCCACCCTCCAAAAACATAAGTGTTTGTGGACCAGTACATATGAACGTCCTCTTATTCTGGTAATATTGTTGTTCGAAGTGTTAAAAAATGGCCTTTAATAAGTGATTCATTTAGCTGTTAAGACAAATTATCCTGCAATGAAGTCCTTCCTTGCTTTGTCCCATAATGGTTTACAATTTTCTTTTTCATGTCACTTATTTTTGACAATAACCCCGGGCTATGCCCCGGGTAAGAAAATTTTCATTTATTAATATTGTACTTTGATGTGATATCACTAAATACAACTTGGTCTAGTGGTTAAAACTTTAGTACATAAGCTTGAGGTCACAGGATCAAAACTTATACTATGCAATTTCTAATTTTTTTCATTGTACATGGATTACATGAACTAAAACTCTCTAGGGAGAGCGTCACGTGGCACCGTTCCTGATTTACGCACGCCTTTTAATATATTAGTATAGATGTTTTAGACTGGCCTTCCGATTAGGTTTAGTCTTAATTTTTATGCTTTGATATCCGAGAAGCCCACTATATCTTAAAACAAGATATCTTTCTTACTCTATAAAGTTAAATTGCACTCTTTGTTAATCGAATAAAAAAATTCATAGCATGTACCAACTTATTTTTCATAACACAAATTTTTTAGTGTAGCTGTTACATTATAATTTTTGGTGTAACAACCTAAAAACCACCATTTTTTTTATAAAAAATTAACTAGACATAAAATAAATGAGAAAATGATTTTCAGATTTATAGTCAATGTTATTATTGTTGAAGTATATGTCATTATGCATGTTATTCAAAAGTATGGTATAACATATTGCACTCTTTTTTATTTTTCCCAATATTGTCGGTATAGTCTCTAATGCATAATATTCATCATGAATGTTTCATACGAAGACAAAGCTAATAATTAGGTTATACATATGGAATAATTCCTCTAATTATGAAAATTCTAAAAGCTTGATATTTTGAAAGAACATATCAAGATAAAACCTAGTAAAATTATATACGACTATATTTTTTTTTCTTATATCGGTGATTATTTACAATAATGTCGACCACAAAAGTAAAAGTGTGATAAACATAAAGAAATTAAGAGAGTATGTCAAAAGAAGTTAATAAACATTATAAAAGCTAAAGAATAGAGTACTTCTTTAGTTTTTAAATTACTGCAACTAGTTAATTTTCAAAAGGCGAATTTTTTCGAAGACGAATTTAATTTAACCTTGTTTAATTGTATCTTGTTTTTCTCTAATAACTATTGTAGATGCCATTTGGCTTTCAATTAATGAAACTTCTCTTTAAAAAAAGTTTAATTTTCAAAAGGCACACTTTTATCAGTAACTATGCTTAATTAATAATTATGTTAACTTATAAACAATTCAAATGCGATACGTTAATTTTAAATTTTAGTCAATATGTATAGTTTGACACGAAAAGGAAGTATATTACTGTTATTTGTGCAAGGATGAGCTATGATGTACATAATGCTATGTCATGTCTGATTTCTGCGAATCGTCAAACATTCAATTTAAACGGAGATGGTGATATCACTTTTTCTTGATGCATGCCAGTATTTTAGGGCTACATATACGTTTCCTTGCTTTTTTTGTACGTTACACTTTTTTGGAAAGGCTGGTGGTTATAGTTTGGGCCTCTTTTTAATTAAATTTTTTCTGTCACCAGCTTATGTCATATTGTCATCTATGATGTTGCTGTGAAGAATGAACGAGGGTGAGAATTTGCGGTATACTTTCCAGTATCGGCCTCATATTTGCAGAGCGTGGTGAGATCAAGGCTAGTGTAAAGTGTAAACACGTTTGAAGTGATCGAGATATATACTTCCTTGTTTCTTTCAGCAACACAAATTATACTTCCTCGTTTCTTTTTACTCGCTACACTTTCCATTATGGAAAGTTTCACATTACTTGCTACACTTCTTTTTTGGGCAATAAACTATCTCTATCTCTATCCTTCCATATGGGTCCCTTTTCTTTTTACTCTCTACCTCTCTCTTCTCCAAAAATTGCCTAGGAGTCCGTGAAACGAGAAGTGTAGCGAGTAAAAAGAAACGGAGAAAGTATATAGCTAGACAACATAGAAATGCGGAGAACGTTTATTTAAGAGCCCAATCAGTTGTATTCTATGTTTTGACTTTTGATGATGCCAAATATTTAGGTTGTTATATAGTTTTTATTTTGAAAAAAATATTAAATCGCAAAAATAATGTAATGTTATTTTGTATACTTCCTCCGTTTCAAAATAGATGGGACATTGTCTATTTTGGGGTGTTTCAAAATAGATGGGACATTGTTATTTTTTTCCTTATTTAGTAACTTTTGCCTTCTAATTTTACCATTTTACCCTTACTAACTTGTGTTATGTTCTTTAATCTACATCTAATAATCTGATTAATCCTAACCTAAAACTAATGATTCCCACCCATCTCTCTCTCCTCAACTCAACCCACCCTTTCTCATAGCCACCACCCATCTCTCTCTCTCCTCAACTCAACCCACCCCTCTCTCTTAGCCACCACCCTTCTCTCTCCTCTCTGAGACCACCACCGTCACTACTAACCCGACACTACCACCAGCTCGACACCAGATGCGACCCAACGCCACCACTACCACCTCGACCTTGCCACCGCCTTCTTTCCCTTTCTTCCCCTCCTTCTCCTTCATCTCCCTCCCAAACACATTCGCCGGCAAATTCTCAACCGATCCTCCATCACCATATGACCACCACCAACAACACCACCACCACGACGTTGTTGTTGTTGTTCCTCCATTGTCGGCCGCAATTTAAGATTCTGCCTGTAAGTATTCAACGACATATGCTCATTCACACTCTTCCCTTTCTCACCTACTCTCGCATTCAAATTGTTTCTCACCTACTCTCGCATTCAAATTGCGCAAGCTATCTCTGATTTTATCAAACGGCATAACCAAATTCTGCCCGACAATGTTAGGGTTAGGGTTTCCGACATTTCGCTGAAAAGTAGGAGGAGATTCCGGCATAGAAACCGACGATAGACGGCGAAACTCCGATAAATTCTTCCGGATTTTATCTAATGACCCGAGTTTCGAGTTTTTTCGCCATTGTTTTTCGCCATTGTTGTTGTTGTTGTTGTTGTTAGAAGAAGAAGAGGAAAAGAGGAGAGAGAAAGTGATGTTGGAGGAGGTTGTTTTTGAGTTTTTCGGGTGGTGGTGGTTGTTTTTGAGTTTTTCGGGTGGTGGTTGTTTTTGACCGGTGGTGGAGGTGTTGTGGTGGATGGCCGGTGGGCGAGTTTGGGGGAGGGTGGTTTTCCGGTGGGCAGGTAGGGAGGGTGGTTTCCGGTGGGCAGGTTTGGGGGAGAGGTTTCTCCCTCCTTTTCACATGGGACCACTACAATTAATTATACTACCTAAACATACTTATGAAATTTTGCCTAGGAGTCCGTTTTAATCACAATGTCCCATCTATTTTGAAACGGAGGAAGTATATATCTTGTGGACAATGATTATTTATTTAATCTAGTCAAAATATGTTTTGTACACTTTGAATTATTATTATATGATATGTTTAATAGAGTTCTAATAACTTAATTAGAATCTTATGGATAAAAAGATTCGAAGGTTATTCTTGTTATTGTTGCTTTGTTATGAACTATAGGTTGAAATGTTTGTGCCTACACATAAGGGAAGTGGTGTGAGATTTTCTCAACAAATTAAACTCACTGGTTGTTTGCACACAGCAACTAGTGGAAGGTAGTTAGAATCTGTTGCACAAAACGTGGTGATGATAATGCAACAAGTTTAGCACCACGATTTCTAGATCTAAGCAAGTATACAAAATGGCTACAAATGTGGGAAGCAGCGCATAACAATCGGCAACAACCTGCGAGATATTTCCACTAACGGTAATGGGGTAAATATCTGTTGCTAAAATCGTGGGATATATGGCGCAAGATCATGGATCAAGAGTGCCTACATTTTAGCTGAAGAAAAACATGGATTTCCAGTTGAAGAATGATGACCGTTGCAACAACTATTTATAGAGGAAGAATTGTTCGAAAAAGAACAACTTTCAAGCATACGAAGTTTATCTTTACTAAGAAAGTTTTTCTGTATTTTCTTCTTCTCCGTTAATCACATATCATTGCAATATTCATAGTGTTTGGGTGTGAGAAAAATCAAAAAATATCCTTGTGTTCAAGAGAGATAAAGAAAGAGAGAAAAGAGAAGACTTCGAGTGAAGTCAAAGTGAGTGTCATCAGTTCAGGGGGAATTGTGTGATCGACTAGGAACAAGTTCCTAGAGGAACAGAGAAGGGTCCAGTAATAGGTTGTAAAAACACAGTCGTTTGGCCTATTATAGTATAGAGAGTATTGAGTCAAAATCCCTCGTGGTTAAGATTTTTTTTTTCCTATTAGGCCTAGGAAATTTTCCTTGAAAAAATATTGTGGTTTTTTCTCTTTCGTTTTTTAATTTAATTCCGCAATCTAAATTCGAAAAATTTCCCTCAACTACAATTCATCCCCCTTCTTGTAGTTGGTCTAGTGTTCATACTAGAATAACACGTTCGATATCATTATCAATTATAGTTTTAATTTTAAGATTTTACCCATTACAATTTACTTCTTTTGTTTACTTTTTCTTGCAACAAGTGTTAGATATGGTATTGAAGATCGTCGGAGAATCGAGTGATTGGAACGTTGACGAGTGGAGCGTCGAGCATCGGTTGGGCTCGATGGCGAGCATTGGCAACGAAGGCCATTATCCAGCTAGAACTAGCAAAAGATTCACTTGTGCGCCTACAACCCTTAATGTTGCCCAGCAGCTTTGCGTGAGTGCCAACCCGCATGAGATTCGCCAAGCCCCCGACCAACAACTCGCTCCCGCGAGGATTGGCACGCCTAAGATTTTGGGCCTCGTCGTGCAGCGTTTTGTGGGGTTTATGGCTATCCATTGGTTGTTTGTTGTCAGGTCGACTTCCTAGTTCGATTAGGATTCTGGTTTATTTCCTATTATAGATATATTAGGCTTATATTGTTTATTACTCCCTCCATCCCATAATATAGTTCTCATTTCTATTTTGGGTGTCCCAAAATATATAGTTCCCATTTCCATATTTAGTTCTACATTTTTCCGTAATTTATCTACAAAAACCGTGTTCCATCATTTATTTGCTTCTTGAATTTTGTTTTTTCCTTTGTTTATTCAACCAAGATGTTACAATTAATGCTCTCTTCTAAAATCATCTTTTCCCATACAACATTTGTTTAAATAAAAAGATCTTTACTATATATCTCTCTTAGATTCTAGTTGCATAATTACCGGGAAAAAAGAGAAATGAGAACTATATTTTGGGACGGAGGGAGTATATTTTAGCAAATTAAATGTGTTATTCTATCTAGGATGATTGTTAAGCCATGGGATGGAATAATATGTGGTTGACAGAGAAAAAAGCCAAGATGTGAAGTGTTTGGGCAAATATAGGGTTCGGACTTGAATCTTGGGGATGCAGGGTTTAGGGTGATTAGGTTAGATCAGGGAGATCTGAATTGGAAGTCTTATAATTCACGATATCATACACATTATTGAAAGTCCTAGTGTATTAGTTTATGGTTTTTCTCCCGGCTTTGAGTGTCCCAATCAAATCTTATTGTGTGATTTATTGTTATTTCTTGTGTTAAATTAAATTCCATGTTATTGTTGAATACATAATTGAATATTCCATTGATCCTAACAACAAGAAGGAAGGCACAAGAACCAAGTAGAGGAGGAGAAAGATATATAGAAATAGAAATGAGACATATGCAATAAAAAAGTAATAGAGAGAACTCAAGACTAAAGGTAGTAATATCACGAGTAATTTGATATTTGCATAAAATAGAAGTGTTTCAAGTAAAAGTGATCAAAGGAAGTAATTAAAATAAAAAAAAAATCATTTTACTCATATTATTTTCTGAGATCTAATAACGAAAAAGTAAAGATAAAGTTGGATACTCCAACCTCATGTATATGAATATCATCTCGGAATCTATACTTTTAGTTGTTCACTCACATCCATTTCAACTTGCGTAATTTTAATAACCCCATCATCTTAATATGAATTTTTAAAAAGCTCATGATCACTCGAACTTACATAATAGCTTTGGAGTAGTTAAACTATTGATGTTCCTGTAAACCTTATTCTGCAAAATTTCAATTACCCCTATCTTTGAAGTCAACTTATGAATCATGTTTTTTGTGACTAACTGTTAATAATATAACCCACATGTGAGTTGGGAGTAATTGTCGTACATTGAAGAAATAAAGGAAGAATGACTAACATATATAGTTGGTGGGTTACTCTGTTTATCATCAATTTGTTTTAGGATGAAACCTTGCGAACCTTGTATGTAGTCAAACTCTCATATGATATGGGCTTGTGTTAGGCTCAATGAATCATGGTATTAGAGCGACAATCATGACCCATTATGAAATGCAAAATGAAATGTGTTAAGATCTGTTAGGGGCAAGAAAGCCCATCAAAATAATGATTTCCCCAAGAATTGAAGGGGCCCAGTTGACCTCATGTTGGAATCTAGAGAAGACGATGTTTTGACTTATCCAGATTGCATAAAGTGGCACACATGTGAAGAGGCTGTTAAGAATATAATCCACATGTGAGTTGGAGTACTAATTGTCTCACGTCAAAGAAATAAAGAGAAAATGACTAACATATAGATTGGTGGGTTACTCCACCTATCACCAATTGGTTTTAGGATGTAATCCTCCTAATCTTGTATGTGGTCAAATCTCATCTGATGTGGGCTTGTGTTAGGCCCAACGAAGTTTATCATTTCGAACCCCGGCCCATGTATGTTGTGTACATGTGATTTGTCCCAAATTAGAGAAAGAGGAGAGAAAGTATCACAACATAAGTTAGATGAGCTACTCATACTATTGCTAATTGATTTTAGTAAGGAACCTCCTTTGAGCTTGTATGTGGACCAAACTCTCCTCTTACTCATTGGGTTGTCCGAGCTCAATTTCATTTTATCAAATTTATCACTTACTTTCTAATCTAGATCAACCCAATACATATAAAACACTAGGTAATGAACAAATATATTTTCATTCAATGTTACAACATCCTTAATTAGTGATACACTCATGTAATATACTATACTTAAGGTGCATTTAACGGGAGTCTTGGACTGAAGTCTAAAGCAAAGGATTTGGTGTGTTTGCTGTAAGATTTGCGATAACGGAAGTATATTGTTGACAAAGTTTTTGTTTCCAAAACTCTGACATAGACTCACTTTGTCTTGCTGACAATATTTGCCACTATCCCACCTATAACAAAATTTGTTGGCAAATGATGTTGTGTCACTTGTCCTTTTTTTCAAAAAAACATAAAAAGTAACTAAATTAGTATCCCATCTTTTGTATAAAATTAATGTCATCATTTCACACATATTCAGTTAGTGTCCCATAATTTTATTATAACTCATAAATTATGAAGATATCACTATATAGTAAGTGAAGAGGAATAATGCGGGGGTGTTAGATCAATAATCACTATTGTATAATAAAATAAGTTTTTTTAGATCGATAATCACTATTGTATAATAATAATTTTTTTTCGAAAGCATTATAATATTTCATCTGCCTGAAATAAATGAATTCTCTCGTAAAACTCTCACATAAAAGAGAAGAACGTTTCATTTCCTTTACGTCAAATTAGAAAAAGTATAAGATAAGAAGAGGCTCCATTTTCATATACTCTATGTATTATTATACAATGGTGTTATATATATTATATTATTCTATACTATCACCAATAGTGATTATTGACTTATATTTGCTCAGACAAAAATATATGTAGTGTACGTATTTAATGCATTTTCGGTTGTTCTTGAGTTCATCCAAAACAAATATTCATTTTATGAGAGGTGAGGGGACGTGGTGGAGGCATGACCATAAATGATGGTTTTGAAACGTGACGGTTCATGCAAAACAGTAACTAAACGTGACGCAGAGAGAAGGAATAATTTCATTTTCATTTCTATAATTTATTTTAGCTTTGCAGTGCTATGCTATCTCAATTTTTATACCGATAGATCCCCATCACTCACCCCACTCTACCCATCTATCAATCAAGTTTCTTTATTTTCTTATTTTATTTGGAGCTTTAAATGCATTTACATTCTATAAATACAATAGTCAATCTCAATTTTTTTGTCAAAAGAACTTTTAGACATACTGTTCTTAGTAGTAAGCACGTAAAACAGGCTACATCACTCAACCGCAGAATGTTACTCCTACAACTTATATCTCTTATATCTAATCAGTTCTATAGTCTTATCAAATAGAACAATAAGCTGACAAATGAAGGGATGTTATATACTCCTGTTTGGTCCAAATGAGATGAGAATTACCAAACTTGAGATGAAAAGAGCTGCAGATATTGCACTACCTCCTAGGGATTTGCCGATTTGATCAATCTTGTTAGCTCTTGATACGTGCAAGCAAGCAGAGAAATGGGTTCAGTAAACAAGATGTCTTACCATAGTAGATATGTTGGAGGATCATATATATCACATGGGTTTTTACTTGCGGACAATAACTCTAGCAAAATGTTTTGTATATAGTATGATAAATGGTCGTAATAATAATTAACAAATAATATTTGTTGATGTCCTTTTTGAGATACTATCAGGGATTTCTAAGGTCTTATGACGGGTATTGATTCTTTGCTAAGATCCATATGGTTCGTAAATGTCTTCTGTAAAAGATGTCTTGAATTGTTGTGCTTAGAAGATGTTCGTCGAAATGCACAAGAGAAAAGTTGTGAGGGCGCAGGCTCGAAAACCCGCGGGCGAAGGAATTCGTTGATGTGCAGCAGCCCGAAATCTCGCGGGCGCAGGGTCGACCCCGCGGGCGGGCTGAACTTTCGTGTGAATGGGGATGGCTGGCTGCGGGCGCGGGTCGGGCGGACGGGAAATAACGCGGAAACGCGTTTTCTGTTGTGGGTATAAATATGTTATTTATATCTTAGGGTTTTAAACGACGAATTAGCCTATTTTCTCTCTGTAATCTGGTTTTTTCCTCACATAATAAAATATTTTCCCTCTCTCTGCCGTGGATGTAGCCAAATTGGTGAACCACGTAAATCTGTTATCTGTTTTTATCGCTTTTTGCATTCATTATTTGTTTCTCTTTCACGCACGTCCGTTATAACAAACTGGTATCAAGAGCTTTGGTGTTCGATCTGTGTGAGAAAGATGTCTAGGGTGAATGTCAAAATCAATAAATTTACTGGGAGAAATAGTTTTAGTCTGTGGCAGATCAAGATGCGGGCGTTACTGGAGCAACTAGCAGGGTACTGGCTCGTCTTGATTAAGGTGGAGCTAGTGTGTTTGCGGTTCAGTGAAGACGATTTGATTTCCGACGGGTAATAAGTTGGGCTTTGGGTGAATGCGCAACATGGGTCTCATAGGCTGTGAGACCGGGTCGTTCATGATGAGTGGTCAGCGATCTTGGCGAGATTGGGTGAGACTCATATGGGGGCAATTCTGGGGTCCTTAGGGACTAATCTGGTCTGGTTGTCTGTTGGGACAAATCTGGTATTTGGGAGATTCTGGGCGTTGTGATCAATGCATCTGGTTTTCTGGTTATTGTGAGAGAATTCAAGTCAAGGTGGAGATTTGTAAAAGATGCCTTGAATTGTTGTGCTTAGAAGATGTTCGTCGAAATGCACAAGCGAAAAGTTGTGAGGGCGCAGGCTCGAAAACCCGCGGGCGAAGGAATTCGTCGATGTGCAGCAGCCCGAAATCCCGCGGGCGCAGGGTCGACCCCGCGGGCGGGCAGAACTTTCGTGTGAATGGGGATGGCTGGCTGCGGGCGGGCGCGGGTCGGGCGGACGGGAAATAACGCGGAAACGCATTTTCTGTTGTGGGTATAAATAGGTTATTTATATCTTAGGGTTTTAGATTACGAATTAGCCTATTTTCTCTCTGTAATCTGGTTTTTTCCTCACATAATAAAATATTCTCCCACTCTCTGCCGTGGATGTAGCCAAATTGGTGAACCACGTAAATCTGTTATCTGTTTTTATCGTTTTTTGCATTCATTATTTGTTTCTCTCTCACGTCCGTTATAACAAACAAATTCTCATATGATAGAGGCAAAGATACCAACAATATTAAAGCAAGCAAAGAGCTTTCAGTTTATAACCCAAGTGAGCTACTCCTCCTATTGCCAATTGGTTTTAGGATGGAACCTCGTTGTGGGCTTTGGTTTGTGGGCTTCCGGGTTTCTCTCCCTTGTGTTCTCCCCAACCCGTTATAACAAGTGGTATCAAAGCCAGGTTCGATCTTGTCGCACCATCTGATAGGGACACTGTCTGTGTTGGGTCTTATGTCATTAAGGCCAGTCTGTGAGTGTCGCCTTGCCTTAGAGCTGAGCTCTGTAGGTTCTGGGTGCGAAACTGTTCAAGGGGGAGTGTATAGGCTCACACTTGAGGGGGAGATTGTTAGGTGCAAGTGTGAGTAGTATTTGTCCCACATTGAAAAAGTAAGTAAAGAGCTTTCAGTTTATAACCCAAATGGCAAACTCCTCCTATTGCCAATTGGTTTTAGGATGGAACCTCGCTGTGGGCTCTGGTTTGTGGGCTTCCGGGTTTCTCTCCCTTGTGTTCTCCCCAACCCGTTATAACATCTTCTTATTATAAGTGTGTTTGAAAATTGTTATGCAAGAAAAGTTAAAATGGTTTTGTCAAATAGTATATCTTCCCATTAAGGAGCCTTTCTGTTTAATAGACCGATGGTATATGTATTCTAATTTATCAAGATTAGGTTAATAAAGTTAACAAAAGAACTGGTATGCTTAAGTGTTTAATGCAAACATTAATATTATGAAGGCTTATGATTCCATTTTGTGGCATTTCTCGCATGAGATGTTGGTGAGTCTAAATTGTCCTACTCAACTATTTAATAAAAAAAGTTAATGATTTTGGCCTAAAATGAAGTGTCAAACTGTCTATATTCTTGACGAAATCCCAACAATCTGGCCCGATTACTTGAGGTAAAATTAATAGTTCGAGTAACATAAGTAACTGTGCTAACCATATATTATGTGGAGAAGATTAGGATCATATGAGGATTGCCATAGCTCTATTATATCCTCCAAAAAAAAGAGAATATATAAGTGATGTCATATATTACTTTACCGAACTTTATGAACAAATTGAGCTTCGTACTGGGATTTGAGATGTATTTGTTGGAATAATGGCTTTAAAAGCCTTATTTAACAAAACTTAAATGGTAATCTCTTAGGATTCCATTGTAAGTGTTATGGCTAGTTGAATTGCTAACAACTAGTAACCCCCACTTATGAGCCTTAAACATGGCAATAATTCACATTAATATGGAGGTTACAATATTATGTAATAAATTATTATTGTGATTTATGGTACTTGTAACCTTCTCTTGTTGGTTATAAGGTATCCTTATAAATAGGTGTTTGGTCTCTAGTATGTAAGAGTGAAGAATTCCATTCACCCATCTTATATTCTATCTTGATCAAGAACTTGTGTGACTCCAATCCCTCACACTCAAGTACATGAATATGTGGGAGTGATGTTAACGTTGGGGAACGAATCGGCCAAAACGTTTTGTACCTTGGACGGGCCGAATCTCGTTTTTAAGGCAATGGTTTTAAACCATGGCATCACATACCAATTCCATCTTTAATTGTTTTAGGTGATTTCTCCATCACAAAATTTATTGTAGCCTTGATATACCTAATATTTCCGTCAATTTAAAAACGAGATTCTCTATCAAGGCTAAAAATGATATGGTGGAGATTAGAATAAATCCTTTAGAAAAGTTGCGTAAGAAATTGCGGGGACGGAGAATAATTGGCCTAGATGGTTCAAGATATTTGGTTTCATTGATCCTCAGTTGGTGACCCATCAAAGATGTTGGAAGGGTAGCGGCATGTATTTGTGGATTCATGCGTACCAAATGATAATTCATACTTGGCAACGTTAAGTGTCCCTCCGAAAAGCTAAGTTTTCCTCTAAACTATTGCTCATCATTTGATAGATCATGATATTTGAGAGTAAATTATATATGTCCTTTGATGGCATTAGTCTCTATACTTAGTAATCAATTCAGCAAAATACTTGTGGAAGAACTTTACTATTTTATAATTTAATAAGTATGGTATATTTTGCTGAAATGGGTAATTGAATGGTGGAAAGCTTTGCTTTCATGTTTGTGTGATTTACCTTTGCAAATATTTATTTTCACTCTTGTGATGTGTTTGATTCTTATTATTACATGGTCGAGTAGTTATCTTATTACATGAGTTGTGGCAAGAGACATAGCAAGTGATGTATGTTTATATATGTATGAATGAATAAATTGTTGGTGAATGATAAAGTCATATCGCACAAGTTCACATCAATTACGTCTTTACTTAGTGAATTAGTGCCACACTTTTTTAAAGAGCGGAGATGTAAAGAGAAGTGATCAAGTACATATGGTTTACTAAACCAACTCCCACAAATTTAGGGAAGTTCTCGCTCTAATAATTTATCGTCAAACTCGAAATTTACATATAAAATGTATAATTTTCCCCATGGTTTAGTATTTGACGAGTAATACTTATAATTGTTAGTGTGAGCAACGTGGGGATGAGTTAGTACTAGCAATGAGCTATTTTGAGTCTCTTGGACTATGGTATTCTCTCTTAATGTCTTTGGTTGAGTATTAAACAATATGTTCTTTATACATGGTGACATTTAATACTTAGTGAATATTCCACATTAATTTCTAACGTTACAAATTTAATTGTAATGAGTTATTATTGTGGTTCAAATTCTTGAAGTTAAAGTCCACGTTAGATGTATGTGAACATGTGTGATCATTGGAGACTTAAAGGAAGTTGACTTTTTATCCTTATTTTTGGTAAATTTCTTTAAAGCCATTAAATAATTTTGGTCTATAGTGATGATGTTTAGTTACCTTACCAAGGTTTTTAATTCAACAGTTTTCGTCCAATGTGGGGGAAATATTATGATGTTAAAGTTAGTTGTTGGACTTAAAAGTTTTATTTGACTAAAAGACCAAATGATTGATAGTGAGATGAAAATAGACCAAATGTTCTTCTCAAAATTAATAGTGTGTGTTTGACATGGTTTAGAAAAAACAATGTTGGGTTTTTCATAACAATGTCATTTTTCTTATTTTGAGAAGGTATTGAAGATTCAAAGTCAATTTATTTACGGAGTATGTGAAATATATTTTAGCATGAATCTTTCTTTTAATAAATTAAAGAACTCAAGAGGATGTTGATTTGAGTGAGTATGCTAAAATGACTTTGAATGTGATATGAGTTTTGTAATGCTTTACATAGCATTTATGTGAGAATGATTTGAGTTGTGAAATATTTATGTATTGTATCACATATTAATGTGATATAGCTATTTGTGTGAATAACTTGAGTTTGAATTATTCTCACAGTTATTATGAACAATTATGATTACTTCATATTTTATATGTACGTTAGAGGAAAGTACAATTGTTATATATTTGCATCCTACAATATATCTATTGTGTATTTGTGTTAGAGTTTTTTGTGATGCAAATGTTTTGATAGAGTTCACTAAAGTTGCTATGTTATTTTAAGGATCATATATAAAATGGTTTATAAAATGAAGATTATATAATGAGTTGATTGTATAAATTGTCCCATTATTGTATTTAGTGTTCTAAATTTGGTGGAAAGAATAGCAGGTTTCCAAAATACTTTTTGACCATTTGTGTCATTGTAGGTGAACACATTGGTTTGAGAATCCATGCTTGATTGTGGTTGTATTTTCCTTAATGGAAATTTATGGCAAGGAAAGCTTTGTACTATGGAAAGAAGTTGGGACAAATCTTGATCCTTAAAAATTATTGAGATGTCGAGGGGGATAGGCTTGAGCCCACTTGGTATGGTAATAAGCATTACATTACCTATCCCTATGGCATACATACATGTAATGCTTATATAAGGTTTGAGTCATTGAACTCTTAATGGATCTAATACCCCTTGTGGTAGGTGCTATTTGAGATGCACTTGAGGGATCCACCGTTGTATGATGGTTGAGTTTAAGTTCTTAAACTCTTAATGAATCCATAGCCCAAAACATGGGTGGTCCTATATGAGATGGACTTGATGGAGTCACCGCTTTTTATGAGGTTGAGCAAATTGCTCTTAAAGAATCTATGATCATTGTGGGGGTGCTAATAATGAGAAGCATTTGACAAGTTATGTGAAACTTTCTTAACCCCATGATACTTTGTTCGATTTTAGTGCTGTTGAGATGCACTAATAGATTCACCAACGTGAGTGTGAAGGTTTGGCCACCTCCTATGAGAAACTTGGGCGGTTTTTCTAGAGCACTCATGAGACCCAAGGTAGAGCGCATGGCCATTTGAAAGCGCAATGTGATTTATCGCGGAGTTCATACAATATTAAGAGTAATAACATGTGTTGTGGGGGTCTCAACTTAAATCTTAGAGTTCAAGATCCGTTCACTCTTTGATCAAGAGTTTTGGGAGTTCAAGACTTATGTTCACTCCTAGGACTTGTAAGTTGTTGCCTAATTTCACTAATCATTTGATTCAAATTACTTAAGTAATATCACTTGTTAAGTGTTTAATCTCTTCTCTTGCTCAAATCTGTATTCATTGCTTTCAAAGCCATTTGTGGGGGATTGTTGGAATAATGGCTTTAACAGCCTTATTTAACAAAACTTAAATGGCAATCTCTTAGGATTCCATTGTAAGTGTTATGGCTAGTTGAATTGCTAACAACTAGTAACCCTCACTTATGAGCCTTAAACATGGCAATAATTCACATTAATATGGAGGTTACAATATTATGTAATAAATTATTATTGTGATTTATGGTACTTGTAACCTTCTCTTGTTGGTTATAAGGTATCCTTATAAATAGGTGTTTGGTCTCTAGTATGTAAGAGTGAAGAATTCCATTCACCTATCTTATATTCTATCTTGAGCAAGAACTTGTGTGACTCCAATCCCTCACACTCAAGTACATGAGTATGTGGGAGTGATGTTAACCTTGGGGAACGAATCGGCCAAAACGTTTTGTACCTTGGACGGGCCGAATCTCGTTTTTAAGGCAATGGTTTTAAACCATGGCATCACATACCAATTCCATCTTTAATTGTTTTAGGTGATTTCTCCATCACAAAATTTATTGTAGCCTTGATATACCTAATATTTCCGTCAGTATTCATTTAGCTTAAACTACAATCCATCTTATACATTGAAATGCACTTTACAAATTTGCCATATGGATGATATTACTTAACTACTTAAGTATCCATAATTAGTGAGATTGTGAGGTACGTATATCCAATGATTGGAGAACTTAATCCATAACATTATAGTGTCAGTTATGTGTTGCACTTCGACTTGGTGGAGGAATGTGTGGTCAAGAAATAGCAATGAAGGAAAATACAACAATAGATAACGCCATTTCATATATCTATTTTCTTCCTCATTACATTGTTGCATTACGAATTTTTTTCTTCCACGATACTTTGTAAGTAATTTTTTGTTATTATTACTAGATGTACTTGTTCAATTAATTTAACTTTGATATTCGCATACTTAGCGTGCATATAAGGTTAGAGTGAAGAGAGTGTGTGTAATGCTCTATAAAAGAGATATTTGAGTTAGGGATTCCTTAAAGTTGGCTTACAATTCGTTCGTGCTTTTCAATTATTAAGTGTTTGAATATTGCGCCTTTGAACAATCAAACGTTTGAGCCTCATAAAATCTAACCTTGGACTTGCTTTAGTTGAATGTGAATTTCGATATTTTCGAGCCTAACAAACTCGGGGCGAGTTGCAAGTTTTAGACTCGAGCTCGAGTCGAGCCCAATATTTTAAGCTCAATAAGCTTCCAGCTCGAGTCGAGCCCTATTAAATATGTTTCAAGCTGAGCCGAGCCTAGTCAAATTCGGTCTCGGTTGTTAACACGCCCTAATCTACACATTGATCATCTTATCTAGTTTTAAGATGCACAAATTCCCTTTTAGGTTTTTGGGTATTCTAGTTTCTCAAAACAAGTCAAGAATCGGTGACTGAGATTTTGGTTTAATATGTCACACGCAAGATTAAAATGGGGTTCAAGACACTAGAAACAGTGTTTGGTTTAAGATTCACAAATCCCCTTTTAGGTTTTTCGTCATGTTTGATAGTATAAGTACCTACATTATTATCTACCATCAGTATTCTTGTTCGAGTCTTCTCCAATATGTGTACTAGAATCAATAATCCTGTTTATCATCATTTAAAAAGAGTGATCAAATTTATAGTTCCGATTCTTTACAAACATGTTTTGCGATACTAATGAAAGGAAAATATAATATAATTGTGTATAAATTCCATTAGTGAAGGACTACAATACTTAGAGCCATGCTTTGGCACTTCTTGATTTTTCTACTCATTAACACCCCCACCCCCCCCTTTTGACTACATATATATGTTACTGAAAAACTATATTTCAAAATTATGGCTTGTTTGGCTCTTTTCTTTACTATTACAAGAGGCGAAGAACAAGATACGAGCAATGACCCATATTTCAAAGGAGCGTGCATGCTTTGAACTTCCGGCCTGCTAGCTTTTTCTTCAATTTTGGTGGCCTTAATGCAACCTTAATAGCAGCATCAAATACAGCCTTCACATTCTGACAAACCAAAATGCATGAAATGTTATAACAAAGGAAATTTAATGCTGTAAAACAAAAAAGGGAAAGATTTATAAATTATGAAAAGTCAATGAAGGCTATGTTTAATTCACCTTATTTTTTTAGTATCAAATCAGAAAAAATAAGTTCCGATCAAATCGAATGAAATAAGTTCACAATTTTACATTATGCTTACATCTAAAAAAGTTATTATTATTTTCTCCAATTAGGTTCTTAGTCTAGTCAATAATCTACGCAACTTTTCATAGTTGTTGATGGTAAATTGGTAATTGCGTCATTGCGTGGTAGCATCAATTTTTCTCAAAGTTGCATGATTTTTATACTTCTTCCGTTTTGTTTTAAATGCAACAAATGAATATTTTATATCTCACAAATAATACCCTTTATTGCATTTAAAACGAAACGGATGAAGTAGTTTGCGCACACTACTTTGGAACAAGTCCAACTGGATCTGAAATTGGGTATTGATGAGGAGCATCCGTATTTTCGTGGTACGTTTGTAGGCCAAATGAAAGCCCAACCAAGTAGAGCCAAATCCATCATCATCTACGGAAAATTGTAAGGGTAGAAAAGAAATATGCCCATGTTCTCAAAATGAAGGTGAAGATATAAATTTCGAACTTTATATTGAGGTCTGTCGAAAATAATAACCGATAGATCAATGTTAAACTTCTAAATTTAAATCCATATAGTTATGGTCAAATTTAGTGAAACTTCTAAATTTCGGGTACAATTTGATTTTGTATGAATGTAATTTGATATGGGTTCACTATGAGTACTAATCACAAGTTCAAACATTTACCTGTTGGGTTTTGGCGCTACATTCAATGTAAACAACTGCCCCAATCATCTTCTTTAGCTCCTCACCCTGCTTGGTGGTAAAAACTTTTCAATTAATAGTGTGTAAATGAAGCAGTTATTTATGGGAAACTAATGCTATATAGGCGTACAATCATACTTTTAGATCCCCGAATATCTAACAAAAACTTTGTAGAAATTAAAAATAAGTTTTTTTATCGAACACTCGCACCAGTTAGCAGGATCGTCAAAATTTATGTCAATGAATTCCGTTCTTAAATCTTGGGTACAAAACTTAAAATTTGGCACCTATATATTTAAATCATGCAGAGTTATGGCAACAATAAATCTGTTCAACGAATGGACTCCCTCTATTTTTTTAGTTGGCACATCTTACCATTTAGGCGTATTGGAATATTTAACCCTTTTCTTATATTATAGGTTTACCTACCATTTATCTCATACTTTAACACTTGTTCTCTCTACATTGTCACTTTTTTTTACTTTTTTTATTCTATTTACCTTTTACATTTTTTACTTGGTATATCGAGAAAAGTGAATGTCCTAACTAAAAAAAGATAGAGGGACTAATAGACAAGATATTATCGAGCTATCCTATTGTTGATATACACATACACCTAATAATAATATGATTATGGGAGTATATGACAAGTTTTAACTTGCCTGAGAAGTTGTTATAGGTGCTGTCCCTGGATGGTCTTTCAAGAATTGTTGATCTCCTCTCAAATCTGTATATCATTGTTCCAAACCCATTGATTGTACAGTTACAACTTACAAGTAATAACTCGGAGATTTTTTTTTTTAGAGGGAAAGTTTATATAGAGGTCGTTGTGTTTAAATTACCTAATTTGGTTCCCACCAGCACAATTGGCACATTTGGGGCGTAGTGTTTCAGCTCAGGGATCCACTGTTCACCATCGAGTGCATGGATCAGAATAGCAAACATAAGTTTTTCCAGCAAAAATTACTATACTTTTGTTTAAACTCTTTTTTACTATATGTAGTAAATGTACACTTTTTTAACCTCAAACTGTCTAAAAATGATCATTAGTACTCCTTTTTGTGTAAAAAGAGAGAAATACTAACAATATTATATGGAATGCGTATCTGATTTGTCTACAATTATGCAATTAATCTGTTTATTATCATCTGATATAGCATGCTAAATTGCAAAATATACCTTCTTAAAGATATTCTCATAGCTAGCCTTACTAATAAGAGAAAAGGATAAGAGAAACACATCAGCTCCTCTGTAACTTAAAGGTCGTAACCGGTTATAATCTTCCTGTCCTGAAATTCACAATAAAAAAACAAAACTTTAGCAAAGAAATTGATCATGATTGGAAGTATATCAAGGGCGAAGCCAAACTTGGTTATGAAAAGGGGCCAGGCCAGTTTAATAGAGAATTCTAAACATGATTGTTGACGAAGGCTAAATTTACCTATAAAACAAGATATAACCATTGATTACCATTAATTTTCTTCAAAGCTATGTTGGGGCTGCAGGACCCTCTTAGACCCCAACATAGCTTCGCCCCTGAAGTATATGATCTAAAGTATATGTAAGACATACAAAATTAAGCGGAAGAAGATGAACCAACCTGCAGTATCCCAAAGGCCCAGGTTCACCGTGTTACCATCCACTACCACGTTAGCACTAAAGTTGTCAAAAACTGTTGGAACATAATCCTGTAACAAAAGGAAGCCTAGATAAAGGACTTTTTGATAAATATTATTTTTTTTAAGCAAAACATTGAAAATCTGCATGTAGAGAGATTTTCATCCATTGTATTCGCCTACTGGTACATTAAGGTCACGAGTTGAAATTCCATCAGGATTACTTTGGCGGTGAAATTCCATAACCTCCTCTTACTTTTAAGGTGTTTGCATGCAACAAGACCAAGAGTATCCGAGTAAATGATCCCGTGACTAGTCCTAGTTTCATCACAAAAAAGAAAACACAAAAGAAATGTACGCAAAATCTAGTGGTACGTACCGTAGGAAAAGTGTTACTGGTATACGAAATAAGCATGCATGTTTTCCCCACAGCTCCATCTCCAACAGTAACACACTTGATGAATCTAGCAGTACTCATCTATACCTTCTTAACTTAGCTGGTTACTTATTTGTTATGAAAAATTATGTTGAAAGTATAAACCAGCTTACTAATAAGCCAAGCTTCCTAGGAGTAGGACTTTGTATATATTCCATGTCACAAGAGAAATAATCCTAGGACCATGTAAAACATGAAAGAGATAGTCCTTAGTATTATAAGCATAGAAATATACAAAAAAGCGATTGATTGAAAAAGCTAGGTGTTGGTGGAGTTGGCTGATCCTAACAACTTAAACAACCACCACTATATAGGTAAGGTAGACGGTTAATTTTTAGCAAAAGTTTTCCTAATAGATAATTATAGCACCAATGATTTTGCTTTACTTTAAGTGCAAGGATAGTACTAGCCAATAGAAGCTCAAGTTGGTCGTTTTTTGTTGCAAGTAATTGAAGAGAGTAAAAATGATGATAAAAAATAATGGTGGTTGTTAAAGAAAGCAACATTATTGTTTGACATTATACAACAGTTTATGTGACAAAAGTCCTAATGAAATCAAATTACTTAGATTGAAAGAAATTAATGATTATATTTGGGGTCTTGCTAGATTTGGATATTATTCAAATTAAATGAGTTGAAGATTTAAATTCAATTTTCTTTTTGCGCCAGAAGATAGCAGAATCATGCTATATTGTATCTAAACTCACGCAAATCCGGCAATATCTTATTAGTTATACGTAAAATTACTCTTAGTTTTTTCTCATCACTTGTATTAAAATTTTGTTCTATAGGAAGTCATAAAAGAAAATGATGCAAATATTATTTGATATCATCTGTAGTTGGAAGTTGTGCTTAGCTTAATTCAATGGACATGAGACGAGTCAAATATAAATTGAACGTTTGAACGTAGACAACATATTGAGATGCCTAACAAGTGAATTTTGAACGAACCATAAATATGTCCATCAAAATAAACTCTTCAATGAAAAAATTTGTTTAATCATTTGAATGAAAGAGTGGTTTCCGCCATTTTCTTAATAAATGAATTGAGTAGATCGTTGTAGTGAAATATGCATCCCTGAAAACATACTACTAACATGGCAAAAATGTTTTGTTTTATTTTTTTAGGAAAGTCTCAACAACCATTCTCTTTAATATGTTCCTCGAAAGCTGCTCAACATACATCGTAATGAATTACAAGCTTCATCACGACAACTCAACCACACTCAATTAACTTATTGATGCCGCGTCAGCTTCCTCTATCTAAGTTAGTTATAACAGAATTTATTATTATGTTAGAATTTGTTATTTTGTTGTTGAGTTGTAATAAACCTTTTCTTATCATTGGTTGTAATGATTGGAGTATTGTATAAGCACCCATGATCTAATTTAACCGACTATTGATTACAATAATAAAAATCCGCTCTGTCATTCCTCTAACTTTCCCTTCTGCCTCAATCATAGTTTCAGCTGAAACTTCTTTATGGTATCAGAGCAGAAATTCATTTCATCCTGCTGAATTACTACATAAAATTCCACAAATTCAAATCGAAGCAAAAAATCAAATGCAAATCATTTGTAGATAATATTTAAATTATGCATAAATCGAGGTTGCAGGTCTTCAATTAGGTTTTGCTTTCAATTTCTTCAATCATTTTTTATTTCAAAATGTTTTTTTGAGATTATGAGATAAGTTTTCATCATTCAAGCTTTTTTCTTTGTTGAGAACTGTAAAATTTCTTTAAATTTTCAATCATTTCCTTTTGATTGAATCAATTTATTGATTCTTTATTTAACTCAAATTTATGATTCTTTATATCAATTTCTTGATGTCTCATCATGACTGAATAATCAAAATAATCCAACATTTGCTATGTCAGATCCTTTAAGTCCTTACTTCATTTATCCAATTGAAAACACATATTTGCCTTTGATTGTTGAAAAATTTAACAGAGAATGTCATTGTAATACCCCCTCATGATTGCTTTAAAGGGATTTAGCAGACTACTCATTCAATTCCAACAAGATGCATCTTTCTTTTAGAGAGCTCATTTTGTTAGTTAATCCACGGTTAAGCGTGCTTGACTGGGAGTAGTCCACGGATGGGTGTCCTTTTGGAAAGTTTCTTAGAATGGCGTGAGTGTGGACAAAATACGTCAGGAGAACTTGTGTTGGTTATTCAGGACAATTGTTAGACCTAAATGCGCATTGGTGACGATAGACTCAACTCCTGAAGAGACAGGGCGTTACAAATGGTATCAGGGCAATCTTGTGATCGCGTGTTGATCGTGTGGATAATTAATCCAAGGTTAGTCGCCTAGCGGGGGATTTTTCTGTGCCTATATCATTGGTTGTGTGTCTTATATGTGATTAGTTTCCAGGATGGGGTGACCCACATGCCGTATATATACCGAATATGTGGAGTACTCAGGCGTGAGGACGTTGTTGTTCTCAAGTGGGGGTGTATGTAATACTCTTCATGATTGCTTTAAAGGGATTTAGTAGGCTACTCATTCCAACAAGATGCACCTTTATTTTAGGAATCTTATTTCCTTAGTTACTCCACAGTTAAGCTGGGAGTAGCGCACTAGGATGGGTGACCTCATAGGAAGTTTCTCAAGGTGCGCATGAGTGAGGACAAAATGCGCCAGAAGTACTTGTGTTGGTTATTGAGGATAGTTGCTGGCCAGGATGTGCATTGGTGACGAAATACTCGACTCCGTATGGGTCGGGTGTTACAAATGGTATCAAATAACGAAATACCCCTGAGATGCGAATTGGTGAACGAAATACTCGACTCCCAGTCAAGCACAATAATTATGTAATACCCCCTCATGATTTCTTTAAAGTTATTTAGCAGGCTACTTATTCCAAAAAGATGCATCTTTCTTTTGGGTAGCTTAATTCCTTAGTTACTCCATATTTAAGCGTGCTTGATTGAGAGTAGTCCCAGGATGGGTGACGTCCTGGGAAGCTTCTCGGTAAGGATGGAAATGGGTGATGGATCATCCGTCACCCATTTAACCAGGTTTTTTAAATGGATGAAAACCCGATTTAAATGGATGGAAAGCGAGTGGTGGGTGAGAATTTTTTCACCCGTCACCCGATCCATCACCCGTTTAACCTCCAACCCATCACACATTTATTAAGTTTTACATGTTAACTTACTTACTTTTTATATTTTTGATAGAAATATTTTATATTATGTATATCATATCACAAATTTCATTAGAAAATATACTACATGGGTTCACACGTTTATCACCCGACCCACCCGTTTCACCCGGTGGGTGACGGATGGATGGATGCGGGTGGAGGATGCGGGTGGAGGATGCAGGTGATTCTCCACCCTCCCCGAATCCCATCCATTTCCATCCCTACTTCTCGGGGTGCGCATGAGTGAGGAAAAAATACGCCGGAAGAACTTGTGATTTGGTATTAAGCACCGCTGTTGGCCCTGAATGCGCATTGGCAACGACATACTCGACTCTAAAAGAGTTGGATGTTACAGTTATGGTGAATGGAAATGGAGTATGAAAATTGCTCTTTCTGTTGAAAACAAACTGAATTTTGATTGATGGAAGCTTGCTTGAGCCAACTAGTATTGATCCTAATAGTAGAGCCTAGGAATGATGTAATGACATCATCATTTCATACATTTTTAGATCATTGGAACCTAGTATAGCTAAGAGTGTGATTTATATGAATACTGCTGCTAAAATTTTGAATGACTTAGAATAGGAAAGGTTTTCTTAGACCTCATGTCCTCAGTTTTACACACTTCAGCAAAATTTATCTGAGATTTCACAAGGATGTGCTTCAATTACAAATTTCTTTACTCTAATTAAAGTTGTGTGGGAAGAGTTAAGTGCTTTCATACCTTTACCTACATGTTCATGTAACAAACACACATGTAATCTTACATAGAAATTCATAGAATAACAAGATGAGGATAGATTAGTTCAATTTCTCATGAAACTAGACCAGAAGTTGGGGAACGCTAGAACTAACATCCTGTAATGCAGCCTCTTCCTAAGGTTTCTTTGGCTTATGGGTTGTTTATTCAAGATGAGATTCAAAGATAGATTTTTGCTCCTGTAGGACAAGTGTATGCTAATTTAGCCAAAAATACTAGAGAGATTCTAGGTTACAATAACAGATACAAACAAAACTCTTCTAAGTTTGTATTTCAGAATTCAGGCAAGAAGTTGGTTGTTGAAGGTGGATCTCACAAAAGACCTTACTGTGATCATTGTAAGAGACTAGGGCACATAATGGATACTTGTTGGTAGATTCATGGATATCCATCACATTTCCAGTCCAGAGGAAAGACTAAGAGTTTGACCACTGTTGTTCAAGGACAATGCCATGATGATAATATGGAAAATGATGTGACTCATGTGTGTCAGAGGAGCAGTTCAACAACATGGATCGAAGATAGATTTGCGTCGAGACTTTTCGCGTCGCACCTTCATCTGACGCAAATGATGCTTTTGCATTCGACGCAAATCGTCGATCCTCTGCTAGTGCTTGGGTATAGGGATCTTTTTCTTTTTAATTTGTTGTATGTTAGGATTTTATTTTAATAACACAAGTGAATGGTGCTATTACACATACATGTCGAACTCAGGTTAATAAAAACTAGTTGATTCTATACTATAAAATAGCTACACAATTCAAAAATCAAGAAGAGCCTACGTAAGTAAAAGCTAAAATAATACAAATTATGATATATATATATGATTACTAAACCAGTAAGATTAAGCATCAACACTAATATGAATTGATCAAAATATTAGATTACTCACATTGCAGCTATCCAATTATAGTTTAGGCGAGATTGATATTCCTATGTAACTCAGTAATAAAGCATAGATGCGAATCAAAACTAAATCATTAGTCATTCCTCAATACTTACAGCTCACTTTCATGATAGTAAAAGGTCAAACTAACATGTATGTATCCTAATTTCATGGCTTATATACATAATTATAGGCATTAAGAACCAATGTCAAAAATCCCAATCCTAGTTCTCACCTATTCTCAAGAGAGAATTCAAATCAATCACAAGTTATCTAAATTAAGACCTAACTTTTGTTGATCAACTCAATTAATAGAATAACAATCTAGAAACAAATAATTACTCCTAATTTTAACTCCAACTCTAATTGACAATATAAAATTAGGGCTAAATCATCATGCAAAATTGACTATAAAAATAATTTTATCAAAACCTAAGCATATAATTCAGCAACATGAAAATTAGAGACAATCCATAATAGGGGTCAAGTCGATCTTAGATAAAAAGACTACTCAGTAATCATAGAAATAAAATCAACTTAACTGAAAATATAATTAAAATAAATACAGAGAAATAAAAGAATAAAACTTGATCAACAATGCTTGAACAGAATATGAATCTAGAATCTTGATCAAAGACACAATCTTGACTCTCAAAATTACAATAGAAAATAAACTAGAGCTGATATGAAAACGAGAGAAAACTTAGAGAACCAAAATATATGTCTAATTTGAACAATGAGTTGCTGTCCCAACCTTATTATAAATCCTCCAATATAAAATTGTATCTTCTAGTATTAGTAGGAAATTGAGTTACAAGATAAGGAAAGTCAATCAAATCATTTAAATAGGCGAAATTAGCTAATTTGTGCACACACAAGAGGCCTTACAAAACAAGGAGAACTTGCAAAGCCCATATATCTCATAATATAACTCTTCTTGGGCTGTGTAACCTATAATTGGAAATCTCTTCGAGTTTACTTTCCAATGTCGCCGAAATCATCCAATTATAATTATCGAATAAAAATTTATGGATAGAAGAGTAAACATGACTTAATTTCCACAATTACAACTTTGTTGTGGCTCCAACTTGCACGCAGATATATAAATCACGATCCTTATCAAAGTAGTTTCCTTTCAATTGCTTCTATATACTCAAGCTTGTCCAATAATACTTTAATTATGTTCTCAATATCTGAAATTAATCAAAGTACACCAAAAATACACAAAATGAGTAACATCTCGCAACTTAAGTAATTATATGCAATTATGAACTATAA
Source organism: Beta vulgaris subsp. vulgaris (assembly GCF_026745355.1). Lineage (NCBI taxonomy): Eukaryota > Viridiplantae > Streptophyta > Magnoliopsida > Caryophyllales > Amaranthaceae > Beta > Beta vulgaris. The sequence continues at coordinate 2,370,751 of NC_079209.1, read as the reverse complement.
TGCACCTAAATATTCCTAAAATGCAACCTAAATGCACCTAAAAACTATATCAAAATATGATACATCATTATTGAGGTCTCCTTCTCCCTTATGGGAGTTGTGAGTCCTGTTTGTTTGTCTATAAGTATGGTAAATTATTCTCATTGGTTGAAGTTGAATATTATCAATATGAAGGTATTGGAAGCTCGAATTCGGTCAACATTGTTAGATCAAGAATTTTCTACTCAATACTATGTCAAAATGATAGACGATTTCATTAATAGCTGCAAGATTTCACAAATACCAAGTGTATGCACTATTTTGGTTGATCTAGTTCATTGTAGTTTCATCGAAGATGAGTTTGATTAATCTTGTCTGATTGTATTTTGTTTTAATTTAATACTTATTGTAGATGTTGTATGACTTTCTATTGATGAAATTTCTTTTATAAAGAACTTCTAAAATTTGATTAATTTGAAGATTCTAGGAGATAGTATTAATATTTAGGAAAAATCCTACCTAGACACTCCCCATATCCCCAATCCCACATTACCTATAGAAAATTTCTTCTAGTTATCAGACATAGGGTGCAACCTCTTCACCTTAAAACAAATTAGTTTCAGGACTAATAAGTTCAAATAAATTTATATAAATTTTAACACCTAGTAAAATGAACTCCAATAAGTTCCAATAATTTTGAAGAATTTAGATAAGAATTTGACAAATTATATTCACTAGCTACAAAGGTCCACATGACCAGAAAAGTTAAGATAAATTCAAGAAAATCTATTTCTCATGCTACTATTAGGTCCACACTAACCACGTTCGTTTATATTTACTTGCTACATTTTCATTTTGAGAAAGCAAATTATCGATGTTGACCCATTATTTTGATTTTCTTAAGAGTAAAATTTAGGTATTTGTGACCTTATAAATTCAACTCGATGCATAGATCTATAATATCAACTTTTATAATTTTTACTTTTATGAATCGCAATACAAAATATTTATGGTTAAAAAAAAGTCTTAAGAACTTCTCAAAAGCAAATGTAATAAGTAACTAAAGACGAATTCATTCATCATACACGCGGGTGTAGGTGTATCATGTGTGTATAGTACACCTAATACTAATGTTGCTCATTTGATCATTTGGAACTCTCCTATTTTGATTCATTTTGCTCATTTGGATTAATTATTTAAAATGAGTAATAAGCAAAAACTTTTTTGACTATAAGACGTTCACGGTATACTTGGATGTATGATCAAATTTGTAAATAAATACGAATAGAGTATGATTATATTATTTATGGCATTAAATCCAAAATCTGAAAGCCATTGTCTCTTGGTGAAAGTCAAGACACGTGATTATACTTTGATTCCCATCTCATATAATCTGTTCAAATCGGACGTGCAAAGTATCAAAAAAGCCATTTAAGGACCCCACTACGAGGATTGGTAGATAGAATACAAAGTTTATGCATGTTCAGTGATTTTGTTAATTGAACACTCTAGCATTATGATTTCGAGATAATATTCAAGATGGAAGATTCAACTCGGAAAAGACAAGGAAGAATTCAAGCCGCAGACGCCTTTGCCTTTGTTAATCTTTTCTGATATCTTCTTACGTTTTATACTTTTAATTTATAGAATATGAGAAAGTAAAGATATGAATTTTCAATAGAAAGTTTTGGGACATTTGAAATAATGAACCTTTTGTTTTAAAAATACGGTACAAATTAAATAAAAATAACAGCAGGTGTATTAATAATTGTTTGGTTGACGTAAGAAAGCATGAGAAGTAGGACGTGACTTCATTGTTACTTCAATCACTAGAATCCCAGGAAGCTATTTACGTTCGTTCAAGGGCCTTGAGATTTTTCGTCTAGAAGGCATCGACGTCTACTAGATGAGTTGCGGCACTCCTTTTTGGCATATCGTCTCGGTTTTGTCTTTCAACATGTTTCCTCTCATATCGGGTCTTCTTCAAGACATCCAACCCATCCCTCTTCAAGCTTACATGGGACAGGACTTGTAGTAGCTTGGTTTTGTTTCATAGTGTCTGTAAGAGCAAATGCAGCTCCTTTAGTTTTGTTTGCTTGTTGTATGTATGTTTGTATTAGCATTAGGATGTACTTACTTTTTTAAATTAATGCACGTTTTCTCATTGTCAAAAAAAACAATAGAAGTAGAATCACCTATATATTGAGAATTGGGTGAGTTGTTTGGTTAGCAAAAAAACATGCAAAAATAGAAGATGCGAAACTTATTGGGAATTTCAACTTCCCACAAAACAGAGAAAGCTATTTACCGTGAGATTTCTACATAAGTAGAAAATTTCATTGATTAATTCATTTCTCTTATTATCAACCAAACAATAATTAGTACTTCGTGATTAACTCATTAGACTTGCAAGCTAGTCAACGACAATCTTTTCTGTTCTTAGTTGGGCAAGTGAGTTCTTTGATAGTACTTGACACTTTGGTATATATTTCTATATACTTTAGGTACACCTATATTATGAGATCGAATCTCATTTATAATACTGTATATATGGTTTTACATAATAAAAGAAATACTAATATATAACTTACATACATTTATGAATATCACGTTTTTGGTTCATTGATATGTCTTTGTAGGGTTGGTAAGGAGAAATATCACACCACACTGGAACCTCATACAAGTGAAACCAACCAAACTTTAAAGCATAGTAGGAGTGGGTAAAAGATAAGGGTAATTCCCCCCAAACTGTCTCTTTTGGTTCACTAATATATATATATATATATATATATATATATATATATATATATAATGTTTTTTATTTCAATTTAATTTGGTTAGTACTGATAGAGTATAAACCAATTCATAGGATTTCAACCATCAGCTCAAACTTTAGGTTAAATTGTCGTTTGACATGATAGAAGGCTTGTGTTGCATCCATACTTCTAGTCTAAGTGCGTGCACTCGTAAAAGGAGCGTAATAGGATATAAAATTATTCTAGGACTCCAATAACCATCAGTTTAAATGTTTGGTTAACTTGATCCTTTGACAATAACACATATGAAGTAAAAGTTTCATCCTAAAACCAGTTATAGGAGTATCCCGATAAGCTTTATTTGTTAATTATTCTCTCTCTTCTTTTCTTCAATGTGGAACAGCTCACATGTAGATTAACACCTTTACACTGTTGAATAGAGCAAATAAATTACAGTCATCCAAAAGAAAAGTTAATCCCAATACAGTAATTCATTCAATGAATTTAATTCCTCTAAGAATAATCTACATTCTTGTCCTCTAAAGTAAGATAGCCCATCGAGCCATCAGAATACATAACAGCGAGAAGACTAGTCCACCATAGACTAAACTAAATTCTTATACTTTTTAACTTAGCCATTCAATGACGAAGATTTTTCTTATTCACCTGCGTCACTTGTACATGTTCCAAAACCAACAACCAATTTGACATCCTAAAAGCTTCATCAACTTACAAACACCGTAGCCCAAATCACAAAATTCCCGAAACTATCAATATATCTCAAAATTTCCGAAATTTTCCCATCGAAATTAAACAAAATATGCCACAAACAGAGCTGCCCTTAAACGAAAATGATTCACAAGACATGGTCTTATATCAAGTCCTCAATGAAGCCAATAACATTAAAACATACCAACAACAAACTCAAACCGTTACAAAAAGAAACACGGCAAATACCAAGTATCCTGCGCCTGTAGGTGGTATAAGCAAGAGGCACTATAGAGGCGTAAGGAGGAGACCGTGGGGGAAATATGCGGCCGAGATTCGAGACTCAGCACGACATGGTGCACGCGTTTGGCTTGGGACATTTGAAACGGCGGAGGAGGCGGCGTTCGCCTATGATCGAGCTGCGTTTAAGATGAGGGGTGCTAAGGCCTTGCTGAATTTTCCTGCGCATATAGGAAAACAAGCTGCGCAGGAGTTTGTTGGGTTGAATGACAGCTCTAGTAGTTCACAAGAAGGTTTGAAGTTATTGGACGCTAAATAGTGCTATGTTTTTTAGAACATATATATACATGTACTCTTTGAAATTGTAGCTCATAATTCTAATTATGTAATATTTTTTCCATTTCAAAACTTATACAACACTATTGATTTTACGGTCTGTTCTTTTTTTTTCTTTTAAATAAGGTAAGAAAAATAAATTTTAGGAGACTCTTCTTGCGAGGAGTATTCCTAAAACGTCATTTACAAGAATGGTATGAGGAGCTAATTAGTACAATGAGTAATATCGAAACTTTATTGAACTAGATGGCTTACATTTGCTATCCAATCAGCAGTTTTGTTTGCCTCTCGATATACTAGTCATTTACGCACGCGATGCGTGCCTCATTTTTTTAAAACACAAATTTTACCGTTTTTAGGCATTAGCAAGGGTAAAATTTGATCCATGATCCCAAAATTGTAACCGGAAAGTATAAACTAAATTCATTTTTTTTCCTTGTCTAACTTCTAAATTCTGTTTTCACACATTGATATTTAAAATTTTCATCATTTTAAATTTTGTCCTTTTCTAATTTTTAACACTTTGAACTTCAGTTATATTTGAAATGAAATTTTAAATTATTCACACACAATTTGATATTGGAATTTTTTTTAGAAAAAAAATTGTTACTTTTCGCAAATTAATGTAGTTTTTTTTTTCTAGAAATGAATTTTTGCAAAAGTTGTTCAGAAAAAGTTTGATATTATTTTGGTTTTCAAAATTTATTTCTGAACATGGAATTTTTGCAAAAGTTTTGGGTAAAAATTTTCATATTGACATTTTTTTATAGAAAAAACTAAATTTGTTTTATATGAAAATGAATTAAATTTAAGTCTGATTGTATAAAAGCCCTTTTGAACTCATTGTTATCATCTCCATTTTTTTAACTACATAACAGGCGACTAAGTTGTTATTGTTTATTTCAACTAATGCGAAATAATTTTGAAGGTTAAAAGAATTATGTACCTTTTTGGAAGTTCGCAAATTGCCGATGGATGAATGTGAAATATAGCCGTCAAAATCTTATGTTTTTCTCAGATTTGTGTTTATAGGTAACTTTTGCGAGTATGTAATTGTGAATGGTTCTTCAGAATAGTGATTTGTAAGTAAATTTTTGTAAATGTTTTTGTATGTAATGACGTTATAGGTTATTAGTTTTAGTTTGTATGTTAATTTCAAGTTTTAATAAAGTTTTCTGATTATTCGAGTTATTTGCGTGATTTATATATCGTGATTTTCTCAATTGTATGAGTGATTTGTAAAGTTTCTTCTTTTAAGTGATTTGTGAGTGAGTGTTGTATATTAATTTTCGGTAGTTGTCTACTTTTTTTTGAGTGCCGATTTTTAATTTTGATTCCTTTTGTAATTTGGAAAGGGAAGGGGGGAAATTAGGCATTTCAAAAGAGGACATCATTGCTCCCCCCTTTCCTTATATAAATAGAGATATGTTGAATATAATAGGACTGGAATTTTCGAAGAAGAGCTTTGACATCATCTATAACAAATTACTAGAAGATTATCACCTTCAATGTGAATTTGTTGAATGTCGAGCCTCAAAGCCAAGAAAAAGCCCTTCTGAAGGGCAGTTGCATGCCCTAGCTACGAACACCAGAGCTATTCTTAAATTATATGTCGTGGTATAAATGAAAACACCGAGATTATTGCGGATAATAACCCCGACAATAGCAGATTGAGACTGATCCTTCAAAATTTATCTTAAAATAGGATGTCGGGGGAGGAGCCCAGTCGACTGGAATGATAAGATGATGTTGGGTGATGGAAGGTAGATGTGAGTGAGAAGAGAAAAGAGTACATGTGTGGTAGCAAGAATCTAGCTAGTATCTTATTCTTGATAAAGAAATTTTACTTTATGGAGGATTCTATAGTTGTTGAAAGTAATATTATTGAAAATAATGTCATCATTTCTTTCTTTCTAAATAAACCATATCAAAAGCTAAAAGATAAATTTTGTTATGACATTTTTTTTAAGATTTAAGGGATTCAAAAGCATTTACTAGAGAAGGTTTTGTGTGATAGACGATAAGCCATATACGAGTTTCTCGAAGATCCTAAACATTCCTGGATGATGTGCATTGATTGAAAAGGTGGTCAATTGTTTCAAGGTGAGATTGACATAATGGGCATAAGTTAGATGGAATAATTTTCCTTTTATAGAGAATGTCCCAGATACTTATACTTTAATGACAAATTTTCCATAAGAAAATTTGGAGTTTAGGTGGAATGTCAAGCTTTCGAATCCACTTAAAGATCCAGTTGTCCTTGATAGGGTCAAGATCACGAGTTATCCAAGTAGCTGACTTAATTGTGAAATCCCCTAAAAAGGTGCAACCCAAACGGGGATGTTGATTGTAGCTATAAACTATAGAGGAATTCCTTGGGCTTGTCGAATAAGATGGGATGGTAAGAAACATTGCATCTTCTCTACGTCCCATTCACTAGACTGAGGAATGAAATCGGGGACTTTTAAATTAAGGTCCACCTGATTAGGTGTGAAGTTAAGTATATCAAGTACGGGGGCATAGCATGGGATAACCAATTATCAAACCAAATTGAGATGGATCTTTCGTCACCAATTTTCCATCTAATGCCTTTTCTAATCATTTCTCATTGGGCTAAATATCTGAGAATCACTTGACTTGGGTTAAAATTGGAAGAAATTCATGTTAGACAAGTACTTCTGTTTGATAATTTTTACCCATATAGGTTATCGTGTTAAGTCAGTATTTTCCACCCGGCTTTGCTATAAAGGCTTTGCTCAGTGGAAGAGTTTTGTGAAGGCCTAACCCACTTTAGATTTTGGTTTACAAACTTTGCTCCAAGCAATGAGAGGGATGGCATTCTTACTTTGCCTATAATTATTTTCAATGACAAACCGTATTAGCAAACATAATGAAAAATTTAATACTTGCTTCTTTTACTTCTACCATTTTTTCTTTCTACGTGCATGACCAACATATTGATATCTTGAATTATGTATGAGTAATAATTATAAAAAGTTTATGCTTTTAAAAACATATATATATATATATTGATAAGATTCCGCATAATTATGTTTTTCCTTACGTACAAAAAAATGAAAACAATACTAATATTATACAGATAAAATTATTGTACCTAATTGACGTAGGCAGACTAGCGGAAAAGTTCGAAAAGGATTTGCGGAAAAAGGCCTGAACTGTTTTGCGGAAAATGGGCCGACGGAGTCCGATTGATCATTGACTATTGTATAGGCGTTTTAGGCCATCCGGGTTCGTTTAAGTCCCGAAATCAGCTTTTTAATTATTTCCGAATTTAATCATTTCCTTAATTTCATTTTAGGATTTTGCTTAACGTATTTAAACATTATTAGGTCAATGTTTGGAGGCAGTTTTTGACTTATAATAATATCACAGAGTTTACACTCTTTCTGGTGGATTCCGGAGTTTTTACAGATTCATCGCTTGTGAATCTGCTTGTTCTTAATTCGAGATTAGTGCTTGCTAATCTCCATAGTTTCCGACTGCGTCACTAATTGTCGTATGCTATATGCTATACCAAGTAGTATTTGGTGTAGTGGTAAGGGTTGTATCTCACAACCTCAAGGTTGTGTGATGAAATTCCAATAAAGACACTTTGAGGAAGGAGATTCTTTTACCTTTTCCCCCATTTTTAGAGGTTAGAGGGCCTTGATTGTATAGCTAATTTGATTAACTGAAGCGAGGTTACAATCCACTAGAATACTTCTCATTACCCATCTCAAAAAAAGTGTGATGTGCCATATCCTTTAAATTAATCGGAATAAGAATAGGGTGGAATGGATGCAATAATACCCTCTCCACCACACCCACACCACCTAAATTGTTTATATGTAACGTACGGTCATGGCGGATATAAGTCCATCATCATTAGTCACCTAAATAATAAGTGGGTAATTATAGACCCTAAGTAAGTTCATATCTCTCTCAAAACTCTAGTTTCTTTTCGATTTGGGGCTGTCACCATCATTTTTGGGCAAATCATAAACCCTTTGTTTTTTCTTTGTTACTAGTTTCAACTCTTTTGTTTATAATAAAACCTTATCTCGCACATTAAGCATGTGAATAGTGAATGAATATTGGGTTATCAAGATCACCCAAGCATGTTGTTTGATGCTATTTATTCTGTATGGAGGCAGAGGAACAACGGAAACCTCAAAGAGCAGATTATGATTTATGAGTGAGCATGCGCATGAACTTGTGAGACATATATTTTGTTTAGAACAGCTTGTAGAGCTGATAAAATAAAAGACTAATCTTGTAGTAAATTCTTACTAAGCATATGAAGAGTTCTTATCATCCTTCCTAAAAGGTGGGGGTTGATGAATACTGATGCAAAGATTAGTGGATGGAGTGATAAAACAAATTCTTTTTCACTTGCCAAAAATTAAATAAAACTCTGTCTATTTATGATGGAGAGTTAACCTACTACTCCCTCCGTCCCAAATTATTTGCTACATTTGCTTTATCACAAAGACCAAGGAGGGAGTAGGGACCATTGTCATAACAAAAATTAACAAAAAAAGCAAATAGGTAAATTGTAGGACCTATGTACTATATATGAAAATATTTACAAAAACCAAGGAGAGAATGATGGCAAATTTGTAAATAAAGTGTGGGACCTATGTACTATATATGGAAATAGTTGCAAATGTAGCAAATAAATTGGAACACACCTAAATGGCAAAATATAGCAAATAAATTGGGACGGAGGGAGTAATATATTAAGTTTTATCTCTATCATTCTGAAAATTTTGAGACATTGTTTTTGAATTATTGTTTTGTTCGATCAAGAGATTGGTTTATTGATCGGTATTTGTAAGGTGTTGCGGTGGATGTTAGTGTGAGTTGTGACTTGCGAAGAGACGAGGATCGCGACCATCGCGAGTCGCGACGTGCTTCGCGAGTCGCGACCAGGACATTTTTGGAGCAGCGAGCAGCAGCAAGGCAGGAGGCTCGTCGCGAGTCGCGACGAGTATTGCGAGGCCATCGTGAGGGGTTCGCGAGTCGCGACGCTTGTCGCGGGTCGCGATCTGGGCTGTTTTTCCGCGACGCGCGAGGGCGATTTTTTTCACTCGGTTTTATTTTACCACTTAGGGCTTGTATCTTAGACTTCATATAAATATGTTTTGTCATATTTAGGGCTTATAACCACAAAAGCTAGAGAGAGAGATTAGAGAAAACACAATAGAGAAGATTAGAGAGAGTCTTTGAGATTCAATTGGAAATCCATTCAATTGAATCTTGCCTATTGTATTTGTAATCGTCTCGTTCATAGTGAAGCGATCTTTTTCCCTGCCTTGAGGACGTAGCTATCACGTTGATAGTGAACCTCGTTAAATCTGTGTGTCTTTTATTCGCTTTCTTGTTTTCTTGTGTGTGTGCTTGGTTGTTGTGATTTCTTGTTGGTCTAATTAAACGCTTCCGCATAACAAGTGGTATCAAGAGCTACAGGTTAACACCGGGGTTAATCGCTTTTGGGACATGGCAACAACAACCTTAAAGATCGACAAGTTTACGGGAAGGAATAGTTTTGGGCTATGGCAGATAAAGATGAGAGCTTTATTGAAACAACAAGGTATCTGGAAACATTGATTAAGGGTTTCACAACGACATCAAAAGAGGGAAATCTGACTGGTCTAACTGAGGCTGAGTTGGAATCTATGGAGGAAAGAGCACACTCCACTATCTTGCTATGCTTGGCGGACGATGTCATCACAGAGGTTGCAGATGAAATCACAGCTGCAGGTTTGTGGTTGAAACTGGAGAGCTTGTACATGACAAAGTCGCTCACAAATAAATTGCTATTGAAGCAAAGGTTGTTTGGCCTACGCATGAGAGAAGGTATGTCCTAAAAGATCATCTCGATCGTTTGAATTCTATTTTACTGGACTTGCGTAATTTAGATGTTAAGATTGAGGATGAGGATGCTGCTTGATATTGTTGGTTTCATTGTCAAGTAGCTATGAACATTTTGTAGAGTCTTTTGTGGTTGGAAAAGACACTGTGTCCCTAGAGGAGGTAAAGTCGGCACTTTACACTAGGGAATTGCGTCATAAAGCAACTGGTGATATGGTAGAGGATCGTGATTATTCTGCAGGTTTGGTAGCAAATGAGAAAAATAAGGGAGATTCGAGTAGGGAAAAGAGAAAACCTAGGTCGAAGGGCCCTAAAAGTAGTGATCTTTGCCATTATTGTAAAGAACCGGGTCATTGGAAGAGTGAATGTCCTAAGAAGGATGGTTCGGCTTCTTTTGCAAAACAAAATAAGGTTGACTATGACTCTGAGGAAGATTTAGCTCTAATTGTCCATGAGGAGAAACGCTTAGAAGATAAGTGGGTTCTTGACAGTGGATGTTCTTCACATATGTGTTCTGACAAGGAGATGTTTTCGACCTATAGCTTATGCAAGAGTAGTGTTACTTTGGGTGACAATACGGTGTGTGAGGTGGTTGGAGTAGGCTCTGTGAGGTTTAGAATGCATGATGGGAGAGTTAAGGATCTTAGAGGCGTGAGGCATGTTCCACAACTTAAGAGAAATCTTATATCTCTTGGGATGTTAGACCGTAAGGGTTTTCGATTCCAAGGAGGGGATGGAGTTTTGCGTGTGGTGAAGGGTTCTTGTGAGTTACTTCGTGGCGTGAAGTCAGGTGTGGGTAACTTGTATGATTTGCAGGGTACAGCACTGGCTAGAGATGATTCTGAGTTGAAACTGCATTCTGGGTTGAAAAATGATGGTCTTGAGTGTGAGGTGGAGCTTATGGGGGCTTCTTCACAGGTTGAGAGGTCAGAGTCAACGGGAATGAGTTCAACAACCTGGTTTGAGAGTACTAGTTGGGCTTAGGATGAGAATGTCAACAGTGAGGTAGAGTTTGTGGGAACTTCTACACAACTGGTTGAAACTAAGGGTCATCAAGAAGAACAACCAAGGGTCTCTCAGCAGCAGATTGGTATGATAAGGTTCGGTTCTATCGATACTTGTGTGCCAACTTATAGCTATGGGATCTCGAGCGACATGTCTTTGCCAGGGAGTGTTGGGTTGAGAGGTGATTCTGAGAGAAGTCACAAAGAGGTAGCTAGATTGGAACTCCAGGAGGAGTTGCCTGCGTTCCAGTGAGAACGGGGTGGAGTGCTCCGGCGCGAGCATAGAAGAACTTCGACGGAAGTTCCCCTGCGCCAAGGGTGTTTTGTTTTGGGTACTTAGACGTAAGTGCAAATGGCTCTAGTTGGAGCAACTGGCAGGGTACTGGCTCGTCTTGATTAAGGTGGAGCTAGTGTGTTTGCGGTTCAGTGAAGGCGATTTGATATCCGACGGGTAATAAATTGGGTTTCAGGTGAATGCGCAACATGGGTCTCATAGGCTGTGAGACCGGGTCGTTCATGATGAGTGGTCAGTGATCTTGGCGAGATTGGGTGAGACTCATATGAGGGCAAGCCTGGCATCGGGGGTGAAAGATGCATGAGCATGAAGGGAAAGGAGTATCTCGCGTACTGTTGCAGAGGTACATGCTGTGTTGATGGTTTTCGAGGTGGAGTTGTGTAGTAGATGCAAGTCAAGGTGGAGATTTGTGAGTTGTGACTTGCAAAGAGACGAGGATCGCGACCATCGCGAGTCGCGACGTGCTTCGCGAGTCGCGACCAGGACATTTTTGGAGCAGCGAGCAGCAGCAAGGCAGGAGGCTCGTCGCGAGTCGCGACGAGTATCGCGAGGCCATCTATCGCGAGGGGTTCGCGAGTCGCAACGCTTGTCGCGGGTCGCGATCTGGGCTGTTTTTCCGCGACGCGCGAGGGCGATTTTTTCACTCGGTTTTATTTTACCACTTAGGGCTTGTATCTTAGACTTCATATAAATATGTTTTGTCATATTTAGGGCTTATAACCACAAAAGCTAGAGAGAGAGATTAGAGAAAACACAATAGAGAAGATTAGAGAGAGTCTTTGAGATTCAATTGGAAATCCATTCAATTGAATCTTGCCTATTGTATTTGTAATCGTCTCGTTCATAGTGAAGCGATCTTTTTCCCTGCCTTGAGGACGTAGCTATCACGTTGATAGTGAACCTCGTTAAATCTGTGTGTCTTTTATTCGCTTTCTTGTTTTCTTGTGTGTGTGCTTGGTTGTTGTGATTTCTTGTTGGTCTAATTAAACGCTTCCGCATAACAGTTAGTTATTTGTCTTCAACTAATTGAACCAAATAAAGATCTACTTCAAAATTACTTATTAATAGATCCGGCCTCTCATAATCTCTTGTATCAAATTAGTAACAATGTGAAAAAAGACTTTGTCGAATTGGTAGATCGCACCAGTGATATAACTTAAACACAATATATATAATGGACTAATTTTAATAATGAAAGGTAGTACATATATACCTAAATTTACATAACATTACACCACCTAAGTTGATATCTACCGCCCACTTAATCTACCATCCATCTGCCCGCCACAAGCACTATATTCGCTATCTGAAACCTGTCGATCATATGTCTAATAGTTGCAAGTTGTGTGCAAGACTGTCTTACAATAAAATTATGGTAATACCACCTCACTATGTGTCCTAAAAAGGTCACTTTATAAGTAGATGAGTCACTTTACAAGTTGAAAGGGTCACTTTTAGATAATGGGTCGCCTTATACCTTAAATAGGTCACTCCAACCATAAGTGACCTCTTTATGACAACAAGTTACCCTTGTCTTTCTTGACGAAGCTATGAAGGGGGACAAATCGGAAGTTACCTACTTACCATCTCTATAACTAGAAAATATACATAAATTTCAGATCAAATTTTTGGAAGGAAAAAAAGATCTAGCTCATGATACACCAAAGTAGTTGAACAACAAAATATTATTTACAACACTTAATTACAATCATGTAGTCAAGGAAAGCAAATTTTCCAAGATATCACTCCCAAGATCTTCCAACTCGAGTACATCATCTTGAGCATTAAGTGAATTCTCCATGTTATCTCTTGATCTCTTCAATGATGGCTGCTCCATCATCAAGTTATTACAATAATAATTACTTTGCAAATCCCAATCTGATCTCGCTTTTCTTTTCCATGGATTACAACCATTCTTTTCTTCCAAAGGCTCATATTGCCTTCCAATACCTTTGTTTAAAACCTCAATTGGAAAATTAAGACAAGCTTTAGCTCCTCTAATTCTTAAGGCTGCCTTATCATAAGCCAAAGCAGCATCTTCGGCTGTATTAAACGTTCCAAGCCAAACTCGAGCTCCTTTCTTTGTAGAGTCCCTTATCTCAGCCGCGTACTTTCCCCATGGTCGCCTTCGTACACCTCTATAATGTCGATCTGGTACAATTCGGTTAGATTTCTCCATGCTTTCGCTCGAATCATATCTCCCCCTTTCGCTTATATTGCCCTCCTCGCAAGGGTTTGTACTAGTACTAGGGATGACATTGCCATTAAGGAGTTGTTCCCATGTTTCGGCACCCATTGACATCCATCTTCCTAGGCTTGGTAGCCTTTGTAGCGCGAATGGAGTTCCTTCTTTCTCTTCTAAACAAGGTATTTCTGTCCAATCTTGAAAAATTTCCGATGTTGATTCACCTACGTAGTTAGCCCAAATGTTCTCTAGAATAGCTTCTTGTGGTTGGTAGTTTTGCTCCTCTTTTTTTATTGTCATTGTGATCAATAAATGGCTAAGATAACTTCATTACTATGTTGTAGAGGAGATATTTTTTGGATAAATATGTATATATAAAGAGCAGTGTTACGGCGTAGGCATATTATACTGGTTTTTTCAAAGAACAGCTCAGCTATTGCTTAATACTAGTTTTTCTCAATTGAATTTGAACCAATAATAAGATGATGCTTGTGTTTTAAACTATTGCCTTCACCTGAACTCAAGGATGATTTTCAATATCAAGTGCTTGAAATATGCTTGTATTGATAGCAATCCACTGTACTTTAATCGCTTTCATATTGTTCTCATGCGTTGAATATGTTAAATGCAAGTTGAAGACAATTATTCTAAGAAGAATAACTCAAAAATGGCTTATAAATCTTAGTTGGTATTCTAGGTATGAAGCGTAAGAAAGGTGATGCCAGAATGTTTTTATTGGAGCACATTAATTAGCAGTCTTTATACTACACCCATTATAGAAAAAAACAATTGCAATATATAATGTACACCAACCTCAAATAAAAAAATGGAGGATCCCAAGGAGGGGGGAGGAGAAGACAACCTATAGCCATGGCATAGCCTTGCCCATAACGCCTAATGATTATCAAATTCAACTTTACACAGCATATAAACTCCATACTCTATTTGGAAATAGATCTCATATATATTGTGCCTATTTCTAATAATTAAATTGGGAAATTTTCTTAGGTATCCCTGAGATTTGACGTAATTCTCAAATTACCCCTCACATTCGAGGAATTTCTCAGATACTCTTGAACTTTGTGTTTGTGCTCAAAATACCCTTAACATATACCGAAATTCAAGTGCATTAATTTCCTAAGGTATCCTTAAAACTTAAACTTTGAACTTCAAAATTCAATAAGGGTATTTTGAGAATTGAGCTGAACCTCAAGGCCATCTCAGAAAATATTCCTTAAATTTATAGTATGATTTGACCAAAATAAAGGCTAGAGGTGCTCGTACTAATCTATTTTCTATTCATAGCTTAAATTTAAATACTTAATTCTAGATGAATGCATTATCTCCTTATACTGATCGATTATCTCTTATAAATATGTCCTCCGTTTTTAATTATATGCAACATTTGTATAGTAATCATAATTTATATACCAACCTTATTATTTAAGTTTCTCTCATAAATGTATAAGAAAAAATATAGTCAAGGTTAATATTATTTGATTCATCTTAATACATACTTTGGAATAGATTGGTATAAGAATGATAACCCCATGGGTAAGGATTCACAATTCATTAGCTTTTTAGTTGTTTGTTTCTGTTGTAACCTAAGGGAACACTCAAGAAGGGGGGGGGTTGAATTGAGTGGTGAAATCTAATCGATTTTCGCAAAAATCCTTTCACAGCTCAGTGCCAGGCTCTGAGCTGAACACTCGAAAATTGCTATTTTGCGTTTTTGCGAATAATAAACTTAAAAGATATTAGATTTGACACAAGATATAACGTGTTCAATCTCACCTCTGAGATCTACGTCCACAAGAAACAAAAACTCTTTTATTTCTTTGAATCCTATAATATCAAACTCTTGATACAATACGATTCCCCTCACTACTAACCCTAGTAATGACTCCCAACACTTAACTCTAAGTGTTGACACTCTCAATAATGTAAAAGTTACAGAAAAGAACGATCCTCAAAGATGTGCTTCTTAGTCAAGCAAATAGAGGACAATTACAATTATGAAATAGTAACTTAAACCTAACCGCTCAGTGCTATGCTCAGTGCCAAGGAAATAGTTTTCAGCTTTTTAATTAGACTCGATTTTTTCTCTCTGAAAACGTGAGATTTAAAAGTGAATTCTGATTCCCTTTTATAGGCTTGGTTAGGACGAAAATCACTTAAAAATATCTTTATCTTTTAATCCTTGATTTAAGGGATAAACTTTTTCTTTTTCTCTCTTTTATCTTTTAAACAAACAAAGATAAGTTTTCCATAAAGATTTTCTTTTTCAACTTAAAGTATTTTTCCAAATCCTTTTAGAAAAACTGAAAACACGTTTTTATAAAATTCTGTTTTTATAAAAAATCTTTTCTTTGAAAACACGTTTTTATAAAAACTTGTTTTATAAAAATCTTTTCTTTAGAAAACACGTTTTTATCAAAAACTGATTTTTATCAAAATCTTTTTCAAAAACTTGTTTTATTAAAATCTTTTCTAAAACTTGTTTTATCAAAACACGGTTTTTATAAATCTTTATCACAACTTATTTTTATTAAACCGCAATTTTTAGAAAATCTTTTTCTTTAAAAACTCGTTTTCCTAATCCCTTTTGATTTCTGATTTTGAATACTTTTTTCCTTTTTATATAGAAATATAATTTTAATATAATTATTTACTTTCTTAACTCAAAGAAGATAATAATTATATTAACTTTATATTTCTATATTGAGCACATTGCATATTACTAAGCATATTACATTTGAATCTAAAGTTACTATTCTAAGAAATTATAAACTCGAACTTCATTCTTGATTCTTCTTTTCTTCAAAGTCTTCGTTTATCAATTTCTTTCTTCTTCATGCATCTGTTGTAACTGTTACATACTTTCATGCTATAACATATTATATTAATTTTCATCATCAAAACATAACATGTGCATAAAACATAACTTGTACATGCACAACAAATTCCCCCTTTTTGATGATGACAAACTCATGAATATAATATTGTTAAATAAACATTTGTTCCCCCTTAAAGTATGCATATTCCCCCTCAAACAATGCATGGTTTGAATATTTAGTATTTACCCTTTTAGAATCTATCCGTACCTCAGATTAATAGCTTCAATCATTCACTTGTCCCTACAGGCTCATTTATATTTTATTCACATTAGCTCAACCTAGGATATCATCAAGATTCTAGTCAATATTATATGCTTTCTTTTCCCCCTTTTGTCATTCTCAAAAAGCATCAAAAAGACAAAAAACACACATATACTCAGAATAGATCCAAAATAATCCAATAGCTCAACCAAGTGGGCTAGGGATGCTGGTGCTACAACCAATACCAATTCACAATCAACAGAAAGTTCCAAATAAACATCCAACAGTACCAAAACAGTTTAACAAAACGACAAGGTTAACAAAAACTACAAGCCATCATCATAAGTTGAAAGTGGAGCTAGGAGAAACAGATGGAAATCAAGGTTTGGACATAAGTTGACGGTGACGTTGGGCAGCTAGAGTGTCACTGGCGCGTTGTCTAGCCAAGAGCTGCTGCATCTGAGCCTTCATAACTTTCATATCTTCCATCATTTTCAAGCACCCTTCACACGCCTCTCTTGGTTTAAAACCCAGAAAATCTTTCTTGAACAATTCATTTTTGAACACATAACTCCATTCTGCTCAAAACACCATCACTCATAACATCTTTGACAGTAATCCCAACCGAAGTAGGCAACAGCACATCAAACTCGCGGAAAATCCGAGTCAACCACAAACCATACGGATAAAAATGAGGAGATTGAGAAACATGTTGCATGTGTAGCATCATAAGGATGGGCAGATTAATGGGCTGACCGTGAATCAACAACCACAGCAGAATTTGGTCCATAATCAAGACCTCACCACGACTTTCGACCCTAGGCAAAATGGTTTTAGTTATCAGACTACGAAGTAGTTTATTTTGGCCGAGAGATAGGAGGTAGGAAAGATCTGAGCATGTGGAAGAGGATGGTCAGAAAGTGTGCGGCTAATTTCAGCATTATCAACCCCATAAATAAACGGCCAAGATTGTGTTTTATACTCAGAAAATCCGACATAAGAAACCCCAAGAATTTCGGCCAGCCTATCAACACCCATATGAATCCATTTGCCATTAACGTGGGCTTTTAACTCAAGCACATGTGAAATTTCCAAAGTCTGATAAAATTCTTTAACTTCCTTTTCATAAACAGCATCAGTAAAGGAAAGTAAATTAGACCAACCTTGAGATTGTATGGCGTCAAGAAAAAACTTGAAAACAGGTTGCTGACGCCACGGATCTGCAAAAACTCGCCCAGAGAGAACCTTTGCGCCGGTGTTGGTGACCGGATTTCGATGTGTGGAAGACGAGGGGTCAAACGCCGGGGATGCAGTGGCAGCGAAAGTTTTGCGTTTGCGGGTGGAGGGTTTTGGTGCAGCTTTTTGGCGAGTGTTAGGACGACGAGCAGAGGGTTGTGGGGATTTTGTGGACTTCGGAGGTGGTTGTGAAGGTGGAGGCTGAGTAGGAGAAGGAGATGGGTGCGGTGGTGATGGCGGGGGTGTCGGATTTCGCGGAGGAGAAGGCGGTGGAGTGGGGGTCGGTGAGGGAGTAGGGGGAGGAGCGTTTTTCCGGATATAACGCCGCCTAGCCTCCATTTTTCGGCCCATAGTGAGATATGGAGGTTAGAGGAGAGAGTAGGAAAAAAGTGGGGATAGGGTTTTTTGTTTGAAAGGTGCCGGTGTTTAGGAAGGGAAGGTGAAGTGTTTTAGGGTTGTTCTTGAAATGGGGCGGTTATTATGAGGGTAGGTGGGGGTTGTTTATGAGGGTAGGTTTGTCCACTTATTTCCTCTATGTTAAATGCCTTGCATATATTTTTTTTTTTTTAAAAATTTTATAAAACAATTTTGAAATTCTTTTAGTTTAGTCAAAGCAACATCAATGGAGATTTTCGAAAATTGTGATACTTTTGTTGGAACTTTTTATGGAATTTTTCTGAAGCAACTTAGGTGTCAGTTATCAGGACAGCATCAATAGCCTTTTCAGGAGTCTTGAATTAAATCAAACATCTGACTTAGTGTAGGTATAATCTTTTGAACTCTTGAAGTTTGCAAAGGGATCAAATAAACACATAAATCAACTAGGCACTAGAAATCAACCCCAAGGCTAATCTAAGCTTTTCAAATCTTTCACGAGCAAGAGGTTTAGTGAAAATATCAGCTATTTGGTCTTCAGTACAAATAAATTCAAGGGCTATGTTACCTTTTTCTACATGATCACGTAAAAAATGATATCTGATTTCTATGTGCTTTGTACGTGAATGCTGAACAGGATTTTTAGAGATGTTTATGGCACTTGTATTATCACACATAATGGGCACATTATCAATCAACACACCAAAATCTCTAAGTTGTTGTCTTACCCATAATACCTGTGCACAACAAGATGCGGCTGCAACATATTCAGCTTCTGCAGTGGAAAGAGCCACGGAATTTTGCTTTTTGGAAGCCCATGAGATTAAGCAAGGACCTAAGAAGGTGGCTGTTCCAGAGGTACTTTTTCTATCTACTAAAAATCCTGCATAATCTGCGTCAGAAAAACCAATCAAGTCAAAGTTGCCTCCTTTAGGATACCATAGATATAAGTTAGTAGTGCCTCTTAAGTATCTAAGGATTCGTTTGACAGCTTTGAAGTGAGACTCCTTTGGACATGATTGAAATCTGGCGCAGAGACATACACTGTGAAGAATATCTGGTCGACTGGAAGTTAAATAAAGAAGAGAACCTATCATACCTCGGTAGATTGTTTCATCTACTTTCTTACCATTTTCGTCCAGATCTAACTTAAGTGCAGTAGGTACAGGTGTAGGATAAGTCTTTGAATCTTCCATACCATACTTTTCAATAGTTCCTTCACATATTTCTGTTGGTGTATCATGATGCCATTGTCCAGTTGCTTGATTTGTAAACCTAGGAAGAAACTTAATTCTCCCATCATAGACATTTCAAATTCACTTTCATTAGTTCAGCAAAATAATGACATAATAATTCTGTAGTTGCTCCAAAAATAATATCTCAACATAAATTTGAACAACTAGCAATTCTTCCCCCTTACTTTTCAGAAACAATGTCCTATCTACTGAACCTCTTTTAAAGCCATTTTCCATTAAAAAGATAGATAGGCGTTCATACCAAGCTCTAGGAGCTTGCTTTAAACCATAAAGTGCCTTATCTAGTTTATAAACATGTTTAGGAAAATTTTGATCAATAAAGCCAGGAGGTTGTTCAACATACACTGTTTCTTTTAAGTACCCGTTTAAGAATGCAGTTTTGACATCCATTTGAAAAAGTTTAATATTTTTAAAAGCTGCAAAGGATATCAAAATTCGAATAGCTTCTAAACGGGCTACAGGGGCAAAGGTCTCATCATAATCAATTCCCTCTTGTTGGTTAAAGCCTTGGCACACTAGTCTGGCTTTATTTCGAACAATCATCCCACTATCATCCAGTTTGTTTCTAAAAACCCATTTTGTTCCAATTACTGATTGATGAGTGGGACGAGGTTCTAGATGCCAAACTTCATTTCTTTTGAATTGATTTAACTCATCCTGCATAGCCAAAATCCAATCAGGGTCAGTCAATGCAATTTTATAATTAGATGGTTCAATTTCAGATATAAAAGCATTGAAAGCACAAAAGTTATGAAGAGATGAACGAGTTTGGACTCCCTTTGATATGTCTGTGAGTATTAGGTCAGTAGGATGTGATCCTTGGTGTTTCCACTTCTTCGGAGTGAAAATTTCGTTCTGTGGCTCAGTGCCATGCTCTGAGCGTTCACTGTTGTTTTCGTTTTCTTCAGCTTCTGTTGGTTCTGCCGACACTTCTTCTTCGACAGTTTCAGTTATCTCTTCTGCATCTTTTTCATTCTCGTCGCAGTTGTTGATTTGTTCTTCAGACTGTGCCATGCTCTGAGCCTCAGAACTTGTTTCAGGTTGATTCTCATCATGCTGTTTGTCTCGTGACTCTCTAATCAGTCCAATAGAGAAGTCTTCGTCATCATCTACCTGCACATCTTGTAAGCTTTTATCAGATTCATCAAATATGACATGGACACTCTCCTCCATACGCATTGTTCTTTTGTTGTATACTTTATATGCTTTGCTATGAGGAGAGTAACCAATGAACACTGCTTCATCACTTCTTGGATCAAACTTACCCAAATTATCCTTGCCATTGTTGTGAACATAACAAGTACATCCAAAACATCTTAAGTGAGAGATATTTGGTTTCCTACCTTTGATCAGTTCATATGGAGTTTTATTCAAGATGGATCGTACTTTAGTTCTGTTATATATATAGCATGCAGTACTTACTGCCTCGGCCCAAAAATTTCTAGGTAAGCCACTTTGTAGAAGCATGGTTCGAGACATGTCTTCTAAAGTACGATTCATCCTTTCTACAACTCCATTCTGTTGTGGTGTTCTTGGTGCAGAGAAATTATGATCAATTCCATTGTCATTGCAGAATTTTTCGAAATCTGTATTTTCAAACTCAGTGCCATGATCAGTACGGACAGACAGCAATTTACAATTTGTTTGATTTTGAACTTTTCGAATATGAACAAGAAAAACATCAAATGTTTCATCTTTCCCACCAATGAATAATGTCCAAACAAATCTAGAGAAATCATCAACAAGTACCAACACATATTTGCTACCACCTCTACTCCTTACACGCATTGGGCCACAAAGATCCATGTGAATTAGTTCCAAGGGTTTAGAGGTGCTAACAAATGTCTTTGACTTAAAAGATGATCGAACATGTTTGCATCTAGCACATGCATTACAAATTGTTTCCCAATCAAAGTTTATGGATGGTAAACCATCTACTAAATCCATTTTTCTCAATTTGTTAAGCAGTCTAGACTAACATGTCCAAGTCTTTTATGCCAAAGTAGTGGATTATCTTGTAGGGCACTCATGCATGAAATTTTCTCATTAGGTAAGGTATCTAGACAGATTATATAGACATTGTTTAATCTTTTACCTTCCAAAATTACTTCCCTAGTTTTCATATTCAAGATTTGGCACAAATTTGCCTGAAATTCAACAACATTACCTTTATCACACAGTTGTGATATACTTAACAAGTTGTGTTTCAGTCCATTTACCAACATAACATTCTCGATGGAGTGTGTTAGAGACTTGCCGACATTGCCTATTCCAATGATCTCTCCCTTTTTGTTGTCGCCAAATGTAACACACCCTCCATTGTGGGCTACTAGTGAGAGGAATTGTGTTTTGTCACCAGTCATATGTCTTGAGCAACCACTGTCGAGATACCATAGGTTGCTTCCTCTCACGTTTACCTGCACAAGAATCACTTGTTAGTTTTAGGAACCCATACTTGTTTGGGTCCCTTTTTCTTACGTTGAGCATCTAGAATGTCTTTTCTAACCCAGATTTGAGTGACATGTTTAATGTTCTTTGCAATTCGATTTTTCTTTTTGTTACAGTCCTCAATTAGGTGTCCATTATTTCCACAAAAGTTGCAAATAAGATATTCAGGAAGGCCAACATATTTTCTTTTTCGAAAGTCTCTTTCGAAGGGTCTGGCACTGAGCCTGGCACTGAGTCGCTGGTCAGAATATCCTAATCCTGTTTTGTTCGTGTTGTTTGTGGTGCAAGTTAGGTAATTTAGAGCATTCTTCCCATTGGTCCATTTTTCGTGCATCTTTCGAGCAATAGAAAGTTGTGATTCCAAATATTCAACTGAGGTGTTCAAATCACTACTTCTTTTTCGGGAAATCTCTAAGTCCTTTTTAACCTTATCCAGTTCTTCTTTTATTTTCTCATCACTAGGTAGCGTAAGTGGGACAATTTCAGATTGTTGTCTTGAATTTTTAAGTTCATTCAACTCGTGATTTAAATTTTCAATTTGTTCCTCAAGACTAGACTTTTCAGCTTGGAACTCAGTGACTGGCACTGAGTTGTTTACGAGATTATCAACTAGAGTCTTTTCTTGTTTTAGTGTGTTTATCTCTAAGTCTTTCTCGTCAATCCTTTTTATTAGAGTTTTGTTTTCTTTCAGCAATTCCTTATATTCTGTTTCTAATCCAATTTTTAGCCTGGTCAAATTTTTTATTTCCTTTTTCATGTTATCAAAATTATCATTCATGTTTTGACAATCATCAATTACGTTTTCAAGCAATATGACAAGCTTACTTTTGGAAAGAAGATGAATTGAAGGTTTTAAAGAAGTTAGACTTACCTCACTGTCTTCTTCCTCTTCAAGAGGGTTCGAACTTTTAGCCATCAAGCATAGATGTGAGTCGTCAGGGCTCAGTGCCGTCTTCAGAGTGGTCTGTACAGCATTCAGACATAATTTTGCTTCGTGGCTCTGAGCGTGGCACTGATCTTCGTCAGAATCCGAGTCTCCCCAGACTGCTGCGATCATGGCTTTCTTGTACTCCTTCTTAGACTGCTCTCGTTTTTCTCTAGGCTTTTCTTCATCCCACAGAGGGCATTCTTTAATCTTGTGATCATACTCACCACACTTGAAACAACCAGAGTTAGTAGCACTTTTCTTAGGGTTAAAAGTAGTGCCTTTACCTTTGGAGTTTCCACCTCTCCTGAAGTTGTTATTCCTATTCTTTTTCAGAAAGTTTTGAAATTTTCTAGTTAGAAAGGCTAGTTCTTCATCACTATCACTATCATCCGTTTCTACTTCAGTTTTTAAGGCCAACCCTTATTCTTTGGTTCACTTGATTTAGAGTCTAAAACAAGTTCGTGAGTCATTAAGGAACCAATGAGTTGTTCTAGTGAGAGTTTTGATAAATCCTTAGCCTCTTGAATAGCAGTTATTTTAGGAAGCCATTTATTAGTCAAACTTCTTAACACTTTTCTAACTAAATCTTCAGAAGAATAGATTTTTCCTAAAGATCTTAGTTCATTAGTTATTAGTGTAAATCTGGTAAACATATCTTTAATAGATTCATCCTTAGTCATTGTGAACAGTTCATATTGTTGGACTAGTAAATCTATCCTAGACTGTTTTACCTCGTTTGTACCTTCATGTGCCAATTCCATGTGTCCCAAATTTCCTTAGCAGTGTGCATGCAGAGATTCTTGAATATTCATCAGGTCCAATTCCAGATTGGAGAATACTCATAGCTTTGAAATTCTTTTCTGCCTTTCCGTAGTCAACAGAATTGTACTCTCTTCCTCTTTGTCGAACAGGTTACCTTCATCGTCTTTGTTTTGAATAGGAAGAGGTCCAGTCTTTATGATTCTCCAGCATTGAAAGTCAGAACCTTGAAGTAATCCTCATCCTGTCTTCCACCATCCATAATCTTTCCCGTTGAAAATTGGACACTTGGAATACTTGTCGCGAAGTCGTCTTGTGTGTTCATGATTTCTATTCTCTAGATGTGAGTCTTACGAGAATAGCCTGCTCTGATACCACTTGTTGTAACCTAAGGGAACACTCAAGAAGGGGGGGTTGAATTGAGTGGTGAAATCTAATCGATTTTCGCAAAAATCCTTTCACAGCTCAGTGCCAGGCTCTGAGCTGAACACTCGAAAATTGCTAATTTGCGTTTTTGCGAATAATAAACTTAAAAGATATTAGATTTGACACAAGATATAACGTGGTTCAATCTCACCTCTGAGATCTACGTCCACAAGAAACAAAAACTCTTTTATTTCTTTGAATCCTATAATATCAAACTCTTGATACAATACGATTCCCCTCACTACTAACCCTAGTAATGACTCCCAACACTTAACTCTAAGTGTTGACACTCTCATAATGTAAAAGTTACAGAAAAGAACGATCCTCAAAGTGTGCTTCTTAGTCAAGCAAATAGAGGACAATTACAATTATGAAATAGTAACTTAAACCTAACGCTCAGTGCTATGCTCAGTGCCAAGGAAATAGTTTTCAGCTTTTTAATTAGACTCGATTTTTCTCTCTGAAAACGTGAGATTTAAAAGTGAATTCTGATTCCCTTTTATAGGCTTGGTTAGGACGAAAATCACTTAAAAATATCTTTATCTTTTAATCCTTGATTTAAGGGATAAACTTTATCTTTTTCTTCTTTTATCTTTTAAACAAACAAAGATAAGTTTTCCATAAGATTTTTCTTTTTCAACTTAAAGTATTTTTCCAAATCCTTTTAGAAAACTGAAAACAGTTTTATAAAATTCTGTTTTATAAAAAATCTTTCTTAAAACACGTTTTTATAAAACTTGTTTATAAAATCTTTTTTAAAACACGTTTTTATCAAAAACTGATTTTTATCAAAATCTTTTTCAAAAACTTGTTTTATTAAAATCTTTTCTAAAACTTGTTTTATCAAAACACGTTTTTATAAATCTTTATCAAACTTATTTTTATTAAACCGCAATTTTTAGAAAATCTTTTTCTTTAAAAACTCGTTTTCCTAATCCCTTTTGATTTCTGATTTTGAAAACTTTTTCCTTTTTATATAGAAATATAATTTTAATATAATTATTTACTTTCTTAACTCAAAGAAGATAATAATTATATTAACTTTATATTTCTATATTGAGCACATTGCATATTACTAAGCATATTACATTTAATCTAAAGTTACTATTCTAAGAAATTATAAACTCGAACTTCATTCTTGATTCTTCTTTTCTTCAAAGTCTTCGTTTATCAATTTCTTTCTTCTTCATGCATCTGTTGTAACTGTTACATACTTTCATGCTATAACATATTATATTAATTTTCATCATCAAAACATAACATGTGCATAAAACATAACTTGTACATGCACAACAGTTTCATTCACAATGCATTAGTAGTATGGATTTATAATCCATTAGTAAAAGGAAGGTGTAGAAATTTAAGTCTTTTCAAGGGTGGTGACTATGAGATTTCATGGGTTCGGAAGAGGATGAGAAACCTACTAATACGAGTTCCATGCTAAAGTTACCTCAGCAAACAATTTCATGATCATCAATGATATCGCATCCATTCGATTCCATTCCAAGAATTTCAACTAAACTCCTCTAAATCGTAAACGCTACACATATACTGGTTGTATGTGGGCCACACATATACTAGGTAGTGTATGTTTCTCTAGTAAATCTGTATCTTGTGTATTTATTACTACTAAATTGTATATTATTACTAAAAATATTACAAACTTACAATATTTCGACAGATAATTTTGTTTTTAATGATTTGTTCTTTATTTTTGTTTAAAAAATATGTTTTATGAAATTTTCTTTGTTTAGATTTGTATGAATTCTTTGTTTAAAAGTAAAAAAAAAAAGAATTAATTTTTTTTCCAGATTATTCATATATTAGCTTCATCTTATTTATCTTCAGTATTTTTCTACTACTGATTTCTACTAAATTTTCCTGTCAATTTATTATTTAATTTATTTGTAGAAAAATAATGCTATATTTTCATCCCTACCATGTAATAAAATTCAATTCAAAATATAGTATTTCAATCGTCTATGTATGGTGTAAATTCAAATATCGTTGAACAACAAAACATGTTCAAATGATGGTAATTTTGTAATTTTTTTAGTAACAATATACATAGTAGCAACACATACAAAAGGTATATAGTTTACTAGTAACACATACATCCAGTGTATGTGTGACCCACATACAACGAGTGTATGTGTATCATCTCTCCCTCTAAATAAAACGTAACTCTATCACATTAAAGACAGAATCGTATAATTGTTTCTTTCACTCCCCCAATTTCTAAATTATAATACTCCATAATATAGTATTTGTTTTGTTTCATTTCATATATTTTCGTAATTTGCATAAAAAATGGTGCTAGCATCATTTATTTTCTTCTTGGAATTAGTCATACACTTAATACTCTCTCACCCATATCTCCATTCTTTTATCTCTTAAATTCAGCTATTTCCTCACAATATTAATTATTTATCATTTCATGTCCACTTATCTTGATTCTTATGAAAAATGATAAACAAGCACTATATTATGAAAAGAAGGGAATAATTAATAAGCCATACTTTCTAGCGGGTTTTTCTAAGGAACTAATCTGAAAAGTGAAAACCATTATTATTGTTTGTTATTTTAAATTTTATATCTCCACAATACCAGTTTTTTCTAATAAATTCTTGTTTAAGAAAATCAATATTAAGGGGAATACGAAAAAAAAAACTTTAGTCTTTACATACTAAATTTAGAAAGTGACACGCTTTTGAGACGTCAAATATGAACATATTAGTTAGGTGTCCTCTTATTTAAACAAAAAGAAGACTAATATTCTTTTTCTTCTCCTGCAATCTCGTCGTCTAGATGAACTGATAAACTTGCAAGCTCAATAGTCTAATATTAGCCGCCTGTCCTAGTCTTACCTATTATTTTCAGCATATTTTGAAATATAATTTCTAATTCTAAATAATTAAGCAATGTATAATCTCATTGGCATAGCAATCTCTTAAAACGAGCGTAATACATTTTCACATTGAAGAAAAATAAAGAAATTACTCAAGGAAATGATAAAGAAAAACACAAATGTCAAACAAAAAGCATTTAACTTGTTCTAAAAGTTACCCATTTTGTCAAATATATCATGCGTGTCTCTGAGAAAGATAGGGAGAGAAGACTTGTAATTAGCAGTAAAAGCTTAGATAGTTATCACGTTAGAAGTTTCTCAAAAATAAAGACAAAGATTACCATAATAATTATACCTTTAACTTTATCGGAAAACATATGTCTATGATTCAGCCTTTCCCTAATTTTTGTCTTATTAATTTTTATGATGAGATGATGTAGTTTATAATTTAATGGCTGAATTGGTGTTAGTTGCCCCATTGGGTTTGCCAGGTTGTTGTAGTTTGATTAATGCGGAACAGATTATCAATGAAATAATAAAGGTAAGAAAATAATAAAGATGAACAAACAAATAACACAAGGATTTATGTGGTTCAGTCAAATTTGACCTACATCCACAGGTGGGGAAGTAAAACTTCTTCACTATAATGGAGAAAATCAGAGAGAGAATTATACAAGGAGTCCTAAATCTAGAGGCTAAAAGTGTTTCATAAGTTGTGTTAATAATAATTAACACTAGGAAGCTCTTTTATAACAAAGGAACCCCGTACAAACCCTAAAAGACTGGATTTTTGGTCATTTCATGAAAGACTGGATTTTTGGCTATATGTAATGCACTCTGGTTATCACAATGGAGTGTAACCGGTTGGAGATTATGAACACCTAACTCGGCTTCAGAGAAAGATTTACTAATTGTGCTTTGCTTTTTAGACTTCCATGAGATGGGAGAATTACCAAGCAATAGATTATAACCTGTGATTGACTTTCTAGAATTAGGGCATGAGACTTAATCCGAATAAATAAAAAAAAGCCTGGAAAGCTAGATGATCACTGCCTTTAAGGAGAATACCATGCCCAAGAGTATGATGTAATGCTTGAAGATGAGAGGATCTTGAGAGATGCATAAACTGACTCAAGATTTGAATAACAAAGGAGAGATTAGGTCTTCAGCACATTTAGTTTACCAACCAAAGACCTGTAGAAATCTGGATTAGGTAGGAGTGTACCTTCATCAACAGATAATTTAAGATTAACAAAAGCGGTAGAAGCCTTTTTTGATAAATCCATACCACATTCTCACAATGATTCTTTTGTGAATTTCTTTTGACTCAACAAAATCCCCTCAGAAGGGTAGCCAACTTCTGTACCCAGAAAATAACGAAGGATACAAAGATCCTTGATGCTGAAAGTGAGATTTAGATGTTGTTTAAGAGAGGTAATAGTATCAATATTTGTACATGTGAGTATTATATCATCAATATAGACTGCAACTATGGTGATGTGTGATTCCTCCCTTTTATAAAGAAGTTGTATTCGTTTTTGGATTGGAGAAAACCTTGTGCAGAAAATTCTTTAACCAACTTAGAAACCACTGGCGTGAAGCTTGTTTCAGCCCATTTAGGGATTTGTTAAGCTTATAAACTTGTTGTTTAGGATTTAGGAAAAACACCTCGATTTCGCAAAGAAGGCTGAATAAATTCATCAACGAATTGGCGAATTCAAAGAAAAATAATCCAGCTGCTGAAGATCTTCAACTATGAGATGTAATCTGATATTTCCAGAAAAATTAAGCTAAGAATCCGCAGATTCTAGCTCTGATACCATGATGAGATTTGAAACAAAAGAGTTTGTAAGATCATAAAAAACGTAGAGAGATAAATTGTATTATGTTGATTATAAGAATACAATACAATATGTAATAAAGACCCTTTTGTCTATAACAAATTAGAGAAAATGTATATATAAATTAGAGAAAATAACCAATTGTAACAGAATGATTAATTAACTATAACAAATTCCCCGTCAAAAAAAAAAACTATAACAGATTGATTGAGGTCTTGATTAGCTGCGTGTTGACTAATAGCTTAACCATCAACTTGTGTGGTATCTCCAATATAGAAGAAGTTAGGGGAGGTCAAAGATCATTTGCATGGAGGGATTATGTTACGGCACTACAGGTTTTGACCATTTGGCTCACGTCTTTCACATTGGCAGGGAGATTCCAACACTAGTATGATATGAAAAACTTAGGTTTGTTGGAGCACGCAACACTAGATAGAAGAGGATATGGAGCAAGAGGATCAACCGATCCATGTAGATGACAGTCGCAAGTAAAGTCTTGACTTGGCGGCTAACTCCTTTTTAATCGAATTGATAAAGCCATCAGATTGTTGTTAAAATTGCAACATATTTCGAATGGTTTTATTTGTTTAGTCCTGAAAAAGCCAAATATAACAATTTATATAAATTTAGGCATACACATTAAGTGTTACTCCCCCTATTAACATTCAAAATTAGTTGTTTTACTTCCTTGGGTTTTAATTGTATTAAAAAATTTTGACACTATATATTGTCATAATTCACTTTAAAACTCCAGTAATATTTATATTAAGGAATAACATTGTCACGTGGGATTTTATCATATTGGTCTCGGTATATATAATCAGGACCGGCTATGGGCTTGTTCAATCAAACCCATAACATAAGGCCACATATGTTGGGGGCCTCAAAATCTCAAAGTTAAGCGGCCAAGCCAACTTTCAGTTTTTCTTTCCCTTTCCGCCAGTTTGCGCTTCTCATCTCTCAAAGAAAATTGTATCTTCTTATTCTCTAATTTTATCCCCATAATTAAGCTCTTATAATCCAAAAAGAGAATGACAATTCTCCATATCTATATCATTCTTAATTTTCTAAATTTTTCATAAATTTTCTTTTTTTTTTGCTAAGTAAGATTATTTAAAAAAAATTATAATCCGTTTTTAAAATAATATATAGAAGGATTTTAAAATTCGTCTCTAAGTTAGAGACAAATTTTAAAAGTTACCCCTAAGTTAGAGACGAAATTATAAAATTCGATTTTGGTGTGTTTTACCAATATCTCCAGACTTTGTAAAAAAAAGTTAGATTTTTTTGTCCGAAATTACCTTTAATTTTCAATTTTTTGCGAGAAACTACCTTATAAAAAATTGTTGTCACAAACTACCTTACTTTTACCATTTTGTTGTTGACAGCTACCTTATATCGGTTTTCGGTGTTGATTTTTTTTTATAATTTTTTAATGTCACATCATATCACTTGCTCTCTTCAAACCCTTTTTTAATTTTCCCCGGCCACCATAATTTCCCATTTTCCTGTGTGTACACGCTCTCTCTCCCATATCTCTGTGACACTTTGTACCACCAATCTACCATTAAATTCCTCTTCTACGTAAACTAAAATTAAAATAATCACCCTCCTCAATCACCCTCTGAGTCTACTCGAATCTCAAGCAATTTCCACAAGGATAATTTTGTTTTCCCATAATTTTGTACTGAAAAACAAAAGTCAACGCCGAAAATCGGCATAAGTTAGCTATAAACAACAAAAGTGTAAAAGTAAGGTAGTTTGGGACAATAATTTTTTTATAAGGTAGTTCTCGCAAAAACTTGAAAGTTAAAGGTAGTTTGGGAAAAAATTCCAAAAAGTTATATCTAATTTATTACAGACAAATTTTTAATTTCCGTCTCTAATTTATTGACGGATTTTTAAAATTTCGTTTCCAAATTAGGGACGGATTTTTATTTCTGTCTTTAAATTCGGGATGAATTTGAATTCCGTCTCTAATTTAGTCAAGTAGATATGTTTTACAATGCACTTTAGAGAGTCCGTCTCTAAATTAGAGACGTGAATTCAAATCCGTCTATAGATTATAGACGAATTTTTATTTCTTTCTCTAATTTAAACGATCAGGTATTTTTAATAATACATATTAATTAGAGATAGATTATTCATATATCTGTCTCTAATTTTAGAGATGGATTTATATATTTGTCTCTAATTTTGGAGATGGATTCATATGTTTCCTTCTCTAAATTAGGGACGGATATATACACTAGTCTATAGATTAGGGATGGATTTGAATATCCGTCTCTAATTTAGACAAGTAGATATTTTTATAATGCACTTTAGAGGCGGAAATTCAAATATGTCTTTAGACCTTCTCTGAATTAGAGACGGATATTAAGATCCGTTCCTAATATTTCTTTCAAATATTATCAATTCCACACATAGAAGTAAACAAGTAGTACTTAGTGTAGTTGGTATGAGTTTCTCCTTGTGACTTAGATCATTTCCCATTGCTTCCAAGAAGCTTGCCTACAAAGCTAGATCGGGTTGACCAAAGCGAGGTTTTGAACCGAGTGAGATTCTAAACGAGTAATGGAACTGGGTTGAACTGAACAATTTACAATAAGTGATTTTTTTTTAAAAGTTCCTAAATTAGAGAGATTTGAAAATCCATCTCTAAGTTTAGGGACGGATTTTGAAATACGTCTCTAAAATCAACTCAAAATTAGAGACGAATTTTTAAATCCGTCCCCCTAAAATTAGACACGGATTTCAATCCGTCCCTAATTTAAGAGACAGATTTGAATCCGTCTCTAATTTTTGCTACGGAATCGGAAACGGATATTATTCCTTCATTAAATTAGAGACGGTTTTTTGGGATTCCTTCTCTAAGTTCATTTAGCAATAACGAGAGCTAGCTTTAGCAACGAACATATTTCATCTCTAAACCCGTCTCTGAGTACATATAGCGACGGATTTTGACAATTTAGAGACGGTTTATGTTCGTCGCTATAGTGTGATTTTTTTGTATTGATTGTATTATGTCCTCTTCAATCCGAAAATTAATTATGCGAATCAAACACAACTAAAGTTTCTTTTCTAGAACTATCTTAAGCTATTCCATAATTTAAATTTATGATGAATCCTTTCTGTACAAGCTCTGTATAGTGGACTTAGTTTATAAGCTTTTTTTTCTTTGACGAGAAGTTATATCTCCATCTTTTGAACACAAGAAGAGAGCTTCATTCTCGGCTTTGCATAAGCAATTTCTAAAAATGTGTATTGCATGCCTGTTTTATAGCTAAGTAGTAGTAATTTAATTTACAACAATATTTATGATTCCTTTAGCCTTTGCCACCGGTCTCATGCACCCATTGTGGTCATAATAACTAAATGTAGATGACTTAAGTGAGGGGACCCCCTTGTTTGATTCCTTTTGATTTGTTAGGTGTCCTCTTCAATTGTCCTCAACTACCCAAAAGAAGGGAGAGGACAGATAGAATTTATTTGAAATGTCCTCTAACCCGTCTGAAAGCTCTAATGTTACGTGGATTATTAGTTATGAAGAATTGAAGGTTGTAATCATCTCTCATCATACACAAAAAAAAAACCTAAAAAATGTTATGTGGGTCTCACAGTTGTATGATTAATCTCTTGTATAATGCGTTATCATGTTCTTGATTTGAAATAACATGAAAACCCGATTATGTTTAGTTGTAACTTTCATAGTCACGAAAAAGATAATATATTATTTTGTGTGTGTATAAAGAGAGATTTAAAGAGCAGTGAGTTTAACATAATTTGATTCTATGAATTTAGTATTACTCTTGAAATTTTAGCAATTTCATTTTTCTTTTATTAAAAAAATAAATAAAACTTAAGTTATTTGGTCTTATTGGAACTAATATAAAACGATTAGAATTTACATTAGTTTTGAATAATTGATATTGGGTAACCCTTATATATATAAAAACTTATTGAAACATATAAAGTATTTTTTTACAAGAATCGTGAGAACCGTTCATTTTACTAAGATTTTACTCATTTCGAAACTTTTTTCTCATTTTATGTTTTTCTTATTTTGTGTTTATGCTTATTTTACATTTTTGCTTCTTTTACGTTTTTGCACTTTAATGCTTTCTACTTATTTTATATTTTTTCCCATTCTTTTTTTCGATCATTTTGTAACAAATTTATTCATTTTAAATAGTTCTCATTATATATGAGAAAAATTCTTATATGAGAGCATGCTGAGAACACTTTAGATAATCCTTTTTAACCAAAATCCACTTTGGCTAGATTAGAAACTTTTTTTTCCCTTGTCGAACAATCTTTCAAAAGGATTTTATTTTAAAAAAAAAGGTTATCATGTAATATGTCAAAAAAGGATTATATTTTAACTAAAATGAATTATAATTTTCGTTATTCTCTTGTTATATATTAGAAGTGTTCTCATGTAAACATATACATATCCATGCATTTATTCATGTACATAGTTGATAGTACTCCTTCCATGCCATCTCTTATAAGAAAATATGTCTTTGTGTAAGCAAACTTGGGTTTCTTGTTTCTTGCTTTGTATCTTGATTTCGACAACTACGTCAAATATAGAAAATGGCGACAATCCAACAAAACAAATGGCGTCCAGTAATTCATCTGTTACATCAGTTATTATATTTGGAGACTCAACTGTCGATCCAGGGAATAATGACTTCATTAACACGATTTTCAGAAGTAATTTTCCTCCATATGGTGTTGATTTTCCAAATCAGTCTCCCACAGGAAGATTCACTAATGGAAGACTTGCTACAGATTTTATAGGTAACTATATATTTGACATTATCTTTAGCCCTTTCGTTAACATATATTTATATATATATTGCTGTTTTATTTGTGGTCGTAAGAGACTTAATTAGCAAATAAGTTAGCTCGCATTAGCTGAAATTTTCTTTTGTTAACTAATCACGTACTCCTTTTTTACTGAAACCATTTGGCTTTCAAGCTTGTCAAAGTAACATGACTTTGGTTATTAATACTGTATTTTTTTATATCTATAAGTAAAAAGTTTAAAAACATGTATACCTTGAAAACATATATATTCAGGTGAATTCAATAAATATCACTTATATGTTTTTCCTTATGTATAAATTGTCAAAGTGAAATTTTTGTAAATGGTGTTAACGTGACACATATATATATGCAAAAGTCAAACTAGTGCAATTAACTAATGAGCTGAGTAATCATTGTGGTAATTAATAACAAATCTCCTTTACTCCGCTAACTTGTCAGCAAGATTTCTCGTTACCAAAAAAATATATAAAGATTATATATACAAATGTTTAAAATGGATAGGATGTTAAGGATTCATGTGTAATAATTAGTTGGTTTTATGTATTTTTGCAGCTTCATACATAGGAATCAAAGAACATATCCCAGCGTATCTAGACCCAAATCTTACCATGCAAGATCTTATTACCGGAGTTAGCTTTGCTTCGGCTGGTACGGGCTATGATCCTGGTACAGCAGAAAGAAATGTACGTAAACTTATGGCTAATAAGTTGAGTAGTATTAAATTTTTGAATATTAGTTTATAAGACATTTTATAAATAAAAAAAAAAGGTGAAACCCGCTATTAAAAACTCGTTTAAATAAAGGGATAGGATATGTTAATTGTGGTACTTTTTGATTTTTAACTGGGGGAGTAATTAATAATGCAGTGTGAGTGGGCCTGTAAGAAAATATTGAATACATGTATCTATCAAGTGAATGCTCCTAGCAAGGATTTGGTCGAGGCTAAAGTAGATTCCACTTGAGTTTCAGTTTACTAGTTTCTGGCTTGGCTAGATGGAGATCATACAATAACTAGAGGAGAAAGTATACTTCCATATTCGGTATGGGAAACTTTTTCCATACCATTTACTTGATATGATAAGATTTAACCCAGATATAATTTAATGGCTAACTGATATGATAAGATATTATTAGGATATGATATAAGATTTCAACTAACAGCTCCCAAAAAAAAATGAGAAACAAAAAATTTATAATTTTTTAATATCACTTTTGTCATAAAAATTACATAAATACCATGGTATTGGCCCATACCCGGTATGAGAATATCATTGCTCATAACTAGAGAGTGAGAAAAATCCTACTTACATGCCTACACGGATCGATAGTCGGGAAAGTCTTAGGCTCTTAGCTATAACATCAGCTGTCTTTTTAGTTTTTAAACTCCCTACTAGAGTGTAGGAGTCTGAATGTCCTAATATTCTTAGGGCCTGTTCTCCCCAACTTATTTTCAGTTCAGTTCAATTCAATTCAGTCCAGTTCAGTTCAGTTGAATTCAGTTCAGTTCAGATCAATTCAGTTCAGATCAGTTCAGTTCAGATCAGTTCAGTTCAGTTCAGTTCAGCTCTTGACAATACTTTTACTCTCACATATCATTATTCATTTCAGTTTAGTTCAGTTCAGTTCAATTCAGTTTAGTTCAGATCAGTTCAGTTCAGATCAGTTCAGTTCAGTTCAGTTCAGTTCAATTCAGTTCAGTTCAGATCAGTTCAGTTCAGTTCAGTCCAGCTGTTTTATGCCGAAGAGAACAGGCCCTTACTCATGACCCTACAAATATTGAAAACATTTATGTATTTATCAGATGTGTTTTGTGCATGAAAGATCTCGATCGCAATTTTACAATCCTAGTATAGCCAATATAGAGCTTCATTCTTATCTGGGCACAGCTTTAATTAGCTTGGAATAACATGGATCCGCGCGCACCTTTTAAGCAAGTTGGAAAATATTTGCCAATAAAATGATGTTACCCAAACACACAATAAGCATGTCAAAAGTAAAAAGAAACAATAGCATCAATTACCTAGAAAGTTAATTCCCTCTTGTGGAGTTGAAGTACTGGTGCAAGATTGAAGAACTCCTTAATGAGTTAAGAGTTATTGCTCCCTCTTCTCTAGAGGGCCTACAATATCTTCAGCTTGTAACACAGCATGTAACACGATGTAACATATCATCAAACTAATTACACCCCCAACAATCATCAAACTGCATCAAACAAAACAGCAGAGGTGGCTAAGGCCATGTGCAGGATGAGCAACTGCACAGGACCCTCGAAATATAAGGGGCCCAATTCTATTAGTTGTTCGCCCAAAAAAAATCTAAATCTAATTACAAATATAAAGAGATTAATTTATATTTGGTGTTTTTTCTTCTTCTCATATTCTCCAAAAAGCCCCATTTATAACTCTTCCGTCTTTCTATTCACCAAAAAATTTAATCTTTATAATTTATTTTAGCACAGGTCCCCTAATTTTATGAGACGGTCCTGCAAAACAACAACTACAGAGTATAGAACCAATTAAGATCATTACTCGACACTTTCTTAGAAAGCACTAAAAAATCCTTCTACTAACATTTTCTCTTATGCCATTTACCATACAGCAGTTCACAATTGGAATTTTCTGGTTCCATTTGCTTTCATTACGTGCTTGCCAAATACCATAAACAACTCCTGAAATAGTTGCATTATATGCTGCATGCTGGAATTTCGATTTCCTGCAGTTTGAAATCCACCTTATCAACATGTTCATATCATCAATTGGAGTCTCAATCCCCAACCAATTCTTGATCAGCTTCAAAATTTGCATACTATAACAGCATTTTAAAAATATGTGCTCCTGAGTTCCAAGCATCAATCCACATAACCAACTGTTAAAGGACCAACTCAACCAAAAGTTTAAGCTGAGGTTGAGGCCACAGGAATAGATCTATACTCTATCACACCCCCTCACGCAAGAGCCCTTTGGGCTTGAAGTGTGGATGCAGCACAGGCCTCCCTCATACCTGGCGCGAAATATTCCACTGAGCAAGGAGGGGTGGATGAGATTCGAACCCGTGACCTTTTTATCATGCTGGCTCTTGATACCATGTCAAAGTACCAACTCAACTAAAAGCTTAAGCTAATGGTTGAGGCCCCAGGAATAGATCTATACTCTATCACGCCCCCTCACGCAAGAGCCCTTTGGACTTGAAGTGTGGATACCTGGCGCGAAATATTCCACTGAGCAAGGAGGGATGGATGAGATTCGAACCCGTGATCTTTTTGTCACGCTGGCTCTAATACCATGTCAAAGGACCAACTCAACCAAAAGCTTAAGCTAATGATTGAGGCCACAGGAAGAGATCTATACTCTATCACCAACAATATGTGGGAGCACTTGTATCATATATGGATACTCTATCTGCTCTATGTATTCTTCCTCTCATTGCAAGCCAACTTATAAATTTATGTTTGTTCACACTCAATCTTGTTCGAGAACATTAGAATATCTTGTATAATATTCTTGTAAACTTGCCAAGTATACGAAAATATTATACACCCTCCGTCCCAAAAATATAGTTTTCATTTCCATTTTGGGTGTTCCAAAATATAGTTCCCATTTTCATACTTAGTTCCACATTTTTCCATAATTTGTCTAGAAAAACCGTGTCCCATCATTTATTTACTTCTTGAATTTTGTTTTTTCCTTTGTTTATTCAACCAAAATGTTACAATCAATGCTCTTCCATCAATTATTCTCCATTCTCTATCCTAAAATCATTTTTTCTCATACAAAATTTATTTAAATAAACAAAAAATCTTTAATATCCCTTTTAGATTCTACTTGCATAAATTACCGTGAAAAAAGGGAAATGAAAACTATATTTTGGGACGGAGGAAGTACAAGATATTCTAATATTCTCTAACAAATCTGTTCCACACAAAAGCATTCCAAAACACATACTCCCTTGCTTCAACCTAACTTATGATAAACCTCCCGAGTAGACTATTTAAGAGCACTTTGAATTTCTTTTCTGTTGTATACTTGTTTCATTTCCCTTTTTACTGCAAACACTCTCTTCCAATACCAACTACTACCATTAGTAGGACTATAATCCCACCAATCCATCGCCTTAATATAAACCGAGTGAACCCATTTGACCCAAACATTATCCTTCTTTGTTGCAATGGCCCACACATATTTTTCCAAACTAGCTTTATTCCAGCTTTTCACGTCTCTAGACCCGAGACCTCTTATGCTCTTACTGTTGCATAATTCTTTCCAATCTACATAACTCCCTTTTGAACTAAAGTGATTTCCTGACCAAAGAAAAGATTTATAGATTGTTTCTATATCCTGTATAACCTTGCTTGAAAGAATGAAAATTTGAGCCCAATATAAGTGGATGCTCATAAGTACATCATTGACAAGTTGCACCCTTCCTGAATAAGACAAAATCGTAGTACTCCATATCCTTATTTTAACAGTTATTTTCTCCACCAAGCATTCACATTGAGCAGTTGAAATTTTTTTTTTTTTTGAAGAAATTGGGACTCCCAAATATCTAAAAGGCAAATAGCCTCTCCTAACACCTGAAACTTGCAGAATTATATTGATATCATTACCATCATTTACCACATCAATAAAAAGAGGACTTTTGTACATTAGTTTTCAATCCAGAACAAACTAAAAAATAGCTTAAATGTTCTGATCATCAAATAAACAGAAGCATAATCACCCTTTGAACTAAGAATTAAGTCATCTGCAAAACTCAAATAAGTTAATTTCATATGATTACACCTCGGATGATAGTGGAACAGATCCTTAGCACTCATTTACCCCAAAATCCAAGCAACATACTCCATACATACCATAAAGAGCAAGATAATGGATCTCCTTGCCTCAAGCCCTGCCTTGAAGCAAAAAAAATAATTTGTAGTTCTCCATTAATCATCAATGAGAACATTGGGGTACACACACATTCCATAACAATTTTCAAAAAAAAATTCAGGAAAGTCCATCGCATTCATCATATCTCTAAAAAAAAAAAACCCCCCAATTGACTGTGTCATATACTTTTTGCATATCAAGTTTGATAATACAACTAGCTAGACATCGTTACCTTCCTATTGTAATGTGTAGCTAGATCTTGAAGTATCATAATATTGTGCACAATATGTCTACTGTGCACAAAAGCCCCATATGTTTCATCAATCACATGACGCAAGACCCTTCTTAGCCTATTATAGATCATTTTAGTGATGCATTTGTATAGGGAATTACAGCAAGAAATTGGTCTAAATAAACTCGCTCACATTCTTTGGACAAGCATTTTTGGGGATTAAAGTAATACGGGTAGTGTTTAAAGCTCTCGGCATATCCCATGCTGAAAAAAATCTAAAATCGCCTTAGTCACCTCCTCCCCTACAATACCCCAAGTATCTTTAAAGAAAAAACTATCAAACCCATAGGGCTTGGAGCCTTGTTTTTATCAATGCAAAACATAGCTTTATTCACTTCAACTGGAGTATAAGGAGCAAGCAAAAAGTCTTTGTGCTCCTAAGTTAAGAGATTACCTACTCTAATAATGTCTTTGTTCACAGGTGTAATGTGCTCTTCTGTTTCACCCAGCAAAACGTTCTAATAATCCATGAAAGCATTTTTCACTACATCACCAATATCTTGCCATTTCCCAGCCATATTGTAAATGCCATAAACTGAGTTTTGAACCTTCCTCTGTCTGATACTTTGATGAAATAAAGAAGAGTTATCATCCCCATCTCTTAGCCAATCCACTTTTGCCTTTTTTTTCAAAAATGACGCATATGCTTCATGCTTGATCTTGTACTCATATACTGCTTTTAATTCTTCATCAGCAAGCATAGTATTTCCAGGCCTTTCATGTGTCCTCTTTTGCACTACCTCCATTGCCACAACAACTCTCAAAACCTCGGCCTGGATCTCCGAAAATCTGGATCTATTCAACTCTTTGAGCTGCTCTCTCTTCACTATTAAAAGTATACATTTTATTACCTCTAACATTCTCATTCCAGCACTTCTTTGTTAACTCCTCAAACTTAGGAGAACTTTTTCACATTGTAAAGTATTTAAGGGCTTCTTAACACTCTCCGTTCCTTCATGCATAAATATAAAAGTTGGAATATGGTCAAACTCTCCCTCATTCAAGAAAGCTACCCCTGCATCTGTTAACCCCTCCTCTCATTTTTGATTTACTAAAACTAGATCAATTTTCAAAAGACCCTCGCATTTCCCTCCAGCTTATTGTTCCAAGTGAACAAGTTTCCTGTGCTATTTAAATCATGTAGCTCACACTGATTCAGACACATCCTAAGAGGTTCAATCTCCTAATTCCTCACTGGAGCTTCAATTTGTTCATCATTGTGCAATACACAATT
Source organism: Beta vulgaris subsp. vulgaris (assembly GCF_026745355.1). Taxonomy (NCBI): domain Eukaryota; kingdom Viridiplantae; phylum Streptophyta; class Magnoliopsida; order Caryophyllales; family Amaranthaceae; genus Beta; species Beta vulgaris. The sequence goes on along the minus strand of NC_079209.1, from coordinate 2,330,932 downwards.
AAAGTCCTCTCTTACTATCCAAGGCCCCCCCTCATACTTCTGACAATTTTCCCTAATTCCTACCATAAAATTTCTTTTTTGCTTCTGTCATTAAATACATTCACAACAGTACATTCAAAGACAATTGAACCATTTTTAGGAGTCATTAAACAATTAATCCATTGGCTTGCTCCCCCTCTGAGATCAACAACGACTTCACCTGATTTCAAAGCCAAAGTTACCCTTCCTCCTTTATGAAATGCAGAGTTTGACGTAAAGCACCAGTTTTAAAACATATTCTAATAAAGATTACCCATAGCTGCAATCTTCAATCCAACTAAGTGTGAGCAATAAATTCTCTCACTACTCTCTGTTTCCTAGGGATGTTCAACCCCCAGACATTCCAAATATCGATTTTATCCATTAGCGAAGCAGAGATCCCTCTCTCAAGCATCTTCAACATCCTTGTTATGCTCAATTTCACCCGCCGTCTTCCACTTCATTTGTATTAATCAGCGCATCAAATGAACTCCTAACTATGGTTCTAGCAATTGGGCTATTTCGAGTTCGCACCACTCTAGTAGATGGTTGGAATCCTTTAGCATCTCTTCTATTCTCAATAGGAGCAGTCTACACAGGAACATTATGAACTGTACTTTTCTTATTCACTACCACATTTTGTCTCTCCCTTGAAACATTCTTAGGCACCCACTCTTTATTCCTCTTCCTCCTACAGTTATGATCATAATGCCCAAAGATGCTATACAACGTCGGTTTCCATTCATAAGTGACCTGAACACTTGTGTCTTTCCCTTTCTCATTTTCAAACTCAATCACATCAGGAAATTCTTGTGATACCTTCACCTCAATCAAACTGAGTTGCACTATCCACTTTTGAGAATTTCCCCAAATTGCTCACAACCTTAGTTTGGCAATCCTGACCCCAATACTTGAAATCCAGATTAAGTTGCACTCAAATAAATACTTGCCTCACCTCATGTCTCTTAAAATCAATATCCGGACTCCATGCTTTAATCGTAACAGGTTTCCATGAAAAAAATTGGAAACCCACCCTTCACAACCTTATCCCGATTCTCCATTGAATTAAATCTGACCATGAACATCCCCTTCTCTACCAATGCTACTCTGTCAACTCACAAATTCCTCTACATTCTTCTTACAAAACCTTACATAATCATACTGTTATAACGGATGTGAGGAAGAACAAATAATGAATGCAAAAACAATAAAATCAGACACCAGAATTACGTGGTTCACCAAATTGGCTACGTCCACGGCAGAGAGAGGGAGAATATTTTATTATATGAGAAGAACAGATTACAGAGAGAAAAGAATGTATTTCGTGATAAGAAACCTAGAATATAAACAGAGTATTTATATCCCGTCAGAAAAACGCGAAAACGCGTTAACCGGGCAGCCGCCCGATCGGGTCGGGCGAACCCGCCCGATCGGGCGGTAATTATAACTTCGCCAGAACTTGTTGCGCGCCCGGTCGGGCGAAGTCGCCCGAGTCGTAATTCGGTACTTCGCCCGATCGGGCGAACACGCCCAATGTCATCGGGCGAACCCCCTTTTCACTTCAGCTTCTTCTCTCGTTGCGGGCCCGATCGGGCGGCCTGCCCGACCCGATCGGGCGGAACCCAAGACGTTCTTTGCCGCATTTTGTCGAACAACTTCGATGCACAATGATTCAAGGCATATTTCTACAAATCTCCACCTTGACTTGAATCCTCTCATAATAACCCAAAAACAGATGCATTGATCACAACGCCCAGAATCTCCCAAACACCAGATTTGTCCCAAAAGACAACCAGACCAGATTAGTCCCTAAGGACCCCAGAATTGCCCAAGGAGGGCAATTAACAATCACGAACATTGAGTAAGTCCAAACAATGTTGAAACTTACTCTGCGGAACCGGCTTGGTGAACATGTCAGCAGGATTATCAGCAGTTCCTACCTTTTTCACCTTAATCCTAGTCTCACTCCTTAGGAAATGGTATCTCACATCAATATGTTTAGTCCTCTCATGATGGACTTGATCCTTAGCTAAACATATTGCACTCAGACTGTCACAGTAAACAGTAGCCTGATCATGATGCAACCCAAGATCACTAACTAGTCCTTTAGCCATATTCCCTCTTTAGCAGCTGCTGTCAAGCCATGTACTCTGCTTCAGTAGTAGACAAAGTAACTGTAGCCTGCAAAGTTGCCTTCCAACTAACGACAGAACCACCAAGAGTAAATACATAACCAGTCATTGACCTCCTACTGTCAACATCTCCAGCATAATCAGAATCCGAATAACCAGTGACTAAACACTGGGTATCATTCCCATAAATGAGACCAACATCAGAAGTACCTCTTAGGTACCTAAAAATCCTCTTGACTGCCTGCCAATGCTCCTTACCAGGATCACCCATGAACCTACTACTACACTGACTGCATGTGCAAGATCCGGCCTAGTGCAAACCATAGCGTACATCAAACTCCCTACTGCACTAGCATAAGGAACCCGACTCATGTACTCCTTCTCCTCAGCAGTTTTGGGTGCAAAAGCCACAGACAAATGATTATTTGAAGCACTTGGAGTGTCTATAGGCTTTGCAGTTGTCATGCCAAACCTTGATAGAATCTTCTGAATATAACCTTTCTGAGATAAGAAAAGTTTCTTCTGACTTCTTTCCCTATAGATCTCCATCCCCAAAATCTTCTTTGCAGCACCCAAATCTTTCATCTCAAACTCAGCACTGAGAAGACCCTTCAACCTCTGAATATCAGACTTAGCCTTAGCAGCTATAAGCATATCATCTACATACAGAACCAGATATATGAAAGAACCATCACTCAACTTGTTATGGTACACACAGCAATCATACTCACTCCTGTTGTAGCCCAACTCAATCATGTAGCTGTCAAACCGCTTATACCACTGCCTAGGAGATTCTTTAGCCCATACAAGGACTTCTTCAATCTGCAAACATAGTCTTCTTTTCCCGGAACTTGGAACCCATCTGGTTGTGTCATATAAATCTCTTCTTCCAACTCCCCATGTAGGAAAGCTGTTTTCACATCTAGTTGCTCAAGTTCAAGATCCTGATGTGCAACCATTGCTAGTAGCACCCTGATGGAAGTATGTCTGACTACTGGTGAGAAAATCTCATTATAATCTACCCCTTCCCTTTGTGTGAACCCTCTTGCAACAACCCGAGCTTTATATTTAACCCCCTCAGTAGGTGAAGACCCCTCTTTCTTCTTGAAGACCCATTTGCATGTCACAATCTTCCTTTCCTTAGGACGTTTACTAACTCCCAAGTCTGATTTTTATCGAGAGACTCCATCTCATCTCCCATTGCAGCAAGCCATAAAGTAGACTCACTTCCAGAAACAGCTTCCTTATAGGTGGATGGCTCATGATTTTCAACCTCCACCTCCTCAGCAACCTGAAGTGCATAGGCCACCATATCTTCAAAACCATACCTCTTTGGAGGCCCCACACCAACTCTTCTAGCTCTATCAAGTGCTATGCTTGGTTGATGAATTTCAGATGGTTCTTCTTCATGTTGATCTTCTCCACCTTGGTGCTGTGATTCACTCTCAGCCTGAGTGACTTGCAGCTCCACCTGTTTATCAACATCTCCACTGACGGACTCCACAGTAGACTTTACAGAAGGGTTAAGCATGGAATTTTCATCAAATATTACATTCCTACTAAGTATGACACGATTTTCAGAAGGTGACCATACTCTATAGCCCTTAACCCCAATCCCAAAACCAACAAATCTACCCTTCTTAGCTCTAGGTTCTAATTTTCCCTCATTTACATGATAATAGACAGTAGAACCAAAAATTCTCAACAAAGAGTAATCTGCAGGCTTACCAGACCACACCTCATAAGGTGTCTTGCAGTCAATACCTGTGTGTGGTCCCCGATTGATCAGATAGCAAGCTTGTCTTACAGCTTCTGCCCAAAACTCCTAGCCATCCCAGCATTTGAGAGCATGCACCTTGCCTCTCTCCAGAAGTGTCTGATTCATGCGTTCTGCAACTCCATTCTGTTGTGGCGTGTTTCTAACAGTATGATGGCGAGCAATCCCTTCATTTTTGCAGAACTCATCGAACTCAGACCAACAGAACTCCAGACCATTATCAGTTCGCAGCCTTTTGATCTTCCTTTCAACTTGATTTTCCACTAAAACCTTCCACTGTTTGAAATCATCACTTTTATGCTTCATCATAATCACCCAAGTCATTCTTGAATAATCATCAATCATAGACACAAAATACCTGTGACCTCCAATAGATGCAACTCGGGAAGGTCCCCAACAATCAGAGTGAATATAATCAAGTGTACCTTTAGTTGTATGAACCGCTCGTTGGAAACTTGCTGCGATGAAGCTTCCCAAACACACAATGTTCACAAAACTCTAGGCTCTGCACCTTGTTCCCACATAGAAGATCCCTTTTGACAGAATTTGCATCCCTCTTTCACCCATGTGCCCAAGTCTCATATGCCACAACTTGGTCAACTCCTCCTTGTGAATCTCAGATGATGCAACGCAGCAGAATCTGTCATAGTAGACCCCTGAAGAATATATAAGGTACCAACTTTAATACCTTTCAGAACCACCTTTGAACCCTTGTAGACACTCATAGCTCCACCTTCACCTTGAAAACTGAACCCCTTACTATCTAGAAGACTCAGAGATATCAGATTCTTTGTCATTAATGGAACATGCCTAACTTCGTTCAAGGTACAGAGTGTACCATCATGAGTCCTCACCCTTATAGAGCCTATCCCAACTACTTTGCAGGCAGCACTGTTAGCCATAGAAACATTGCCTCCATCTATCTGCTTGTAAGTTGAGAACCACTCCCTGCATGGACTAATATGATACGATGCCCCAGAATCAAGAACCCACACATCCCTACAATGTGACTGGCTATTAACTACTAGGGCCAGATCTTCCTCAGAATCACCTCCAGTTTCTGCCAAAGCAGCAGAACCTTCACTTTTATCCTGCTGTTTCTTTTTCTTAGGACACTCATTCTTCCAATGCCCCTTCTCCTTACAGTAATTACAGATATCAGTAGTTTTAGGACCCTTAGAATTCGAATTTTTAAAGTTCGTTTTCTTTTTACCAGATTTCTTTTGTCCCTTCCCTCCAGTAACTACTAATCCAGATGCCTGATTTTCTGTACTAGACCCAGAAGCCTGGTGACGGACTTCTCTAGTATGCAGAGCAGATCTTACTTCTTCTAACGACAGACTATCTTTACCAACAATAAATGAATCCACAAAATTCTCATATGACATAGGCAAAGATACCAACAGAATTAAAGCAGCATCCTCATCATCTACTTTAACATCAATATTTCGCAGATCTAGTAAGATGGTATTTAATTTATCTAAATGATCTCTTAAAGACGTACCTTCCTGCATACGCAGGCTGAACAGACGTTGCTTCAAAAGCAACTTGTTGGTTAGAGATTTCGTCATGTACAACTCTCTAACTGCAACCACAGACCAGCAGCAGTGTCCTGCTCCGCAACTTCAGTAATTATGTCGTCAGACAGACACAACATAATTGTTGAATGTGCTTTCTCCTCCAGAATTTCCATCTCAGCGGTAACCGAATCCGTTGCCTTCTTGGCCAACGGTGCCCACAACCCCTGTTGCTTCAGTAAAGCCCGCATCTTGATTTGCCACAGACTAAAACTATTCCTCCCAGTAAATTTATCAATTTTGACATTCATCCCAGACATCTTTCTCACACAGATCGATCACCAAAGCTCTTGATACCAATTTGTTATAACGGACGTGAGAGAAAACAAATTATGAATGCAAAAACAATAAAAATCAGACAACAGATTTACGTGGTTCACCAATTTGGCTACATCCACGGCAGAGAGAGGGAGAATATTTTATTATATGAGAAGAACAGATTACAGAGAGAAAAGAATGTATTTCGTGATAAGAAACCCTAGAATATAAACAGAGTATTTATATCCCGTCAGAAAAACGCGAAAACGCGTTAACCGGGCAGCCGCCCGATCGGGTCGGGCGAACCCGCCCGATCGGGCGGTAATTTTACTTCCCAGACTTGTTGCGCGCCCGGTCGGGCGAAGTCGCCCGAGTCGTAATTCGGTCTTCGCCCGATCGGGCGAACCGCCCATGCATCGGGCGAACCCCTTTTCACTTCAGCTTCTTCTCTCGTTGCGGGCCCGATCGGGCGGCCTTGCCCGACCCGATCGGGCGGAACCCCGAAGACGTTCTTTGCCGCATTTTGTCGAACAACTTCGATGCACAATGATTCAAGGCATATTTCTACACATACGAGGTAGATTTACCCCTAAAACATAACCAGTAATCTACCTCGCCCTGAATATCATCTAAGTCAATCTGAATTTTAGGTTCACTTCCAATTCCTAAATTCCCAATTCTAAAATTATCCACGTCATTTACTTGCTATAAAATAGAAAGAGGGTTACCTAGTTCAATTGCATTATCACGAACCTGATTTGTAGAACTATGAATCGACGTCATCTAAGCAGAGAATGTTTGATTCAATTCAGATTGTTGTCGTAGCTGGATTATTGATTGTTGAGGAGTCAATATTTCACCCACTTCAAAATTCCCAAATTCTAGGGCTTCAATACCCATAATCTCATCAATGAATCTTATCTTCTTTGCCCGAGAGTCAAACGATGCACCCCTCGATTTTTCTGGAATTTTCTCTGGTGTTCTCTCTTCATTTTCTGACGTAATTGCGCGTTTCTTACCACCCTTGTTACCCGCCATGGCTACAGCGAGAGATAAAGGAAAGAAAAAAAAAATGCAAACTCAAGTTTATTATGTTTCTAAAAACTAATATATACATTTTACAGTAACAAAAATACAAAGTAATATTTTTTTAAAAATTATGGAGCTGCTCATGAGCTTATCAAGTCGAATCGGGTCATGCTCAGCTCGTGCTAGTTAAGGTTTCAAGCTTTATCGAGTTAATACAGAGTATTAATTAGTAGACAGTAATTTGTTTGAATCAGATCAAAGAAATCAAAAGTGAAACAACCCGTTCTTTCACATTCTATTTAATTAATCACAGTGACCCCGATTTGAAAATCCTGAATCCGCCATCAATATTATCGTCAAACCACATAATAATAAGACTTCTGATCATTTCATTTAATTTCTCATTTTATATTATACATCATTTTAGATGTTTTTTTTTTTGATCCATATGAGCCACGAAGGCGGTACAAAGAAGGGGATGGAGATTCGAACCTGTGACCTATTGTTCACAACACCTCAATATTAACCACTACACATCATTTTAGATGTCGGGACACTATTATTAGTAAGATTAAATAATATAAATGTGTGATTTCTTGTCAAGTATAAATATTACTTCCCCATTCACAAATAAATGATGATAGCTTGCTAAGTTTTAGCGCATACTAAAAGAGGATTAATAATCTGCTAGTTTACATCTCAAAAACCTTAATTAATCTTGCTGTTTGTAATTGCAGAAGGTAATTGATTTGGAAACGCAACTGCAGTACTTTGAAGAATACAAAAATAAACTAAAAGGCATGGTTGGGAAAAAGAAAATGGAGTATATCATTAAGAACGCAGCATATGTGATTAGTTGCGGGACAAACGATCTTGTTTATACATATGGACCGCTAGATTTGCGTCTAGTGCCTGATGACGCCATTTCCGCTTACCTTCATTTTATGCTCGAGCGAAGCAAATGGTTCTTACAGGTATATATGATGTTGAGTTATTGAGAATTAATTGGGAGAAATTTACAGCGTATCTATTTCTTGTGTGCACAACGTATATATGTAGTACAGGATTGTCAAGATATAAAGCAGACAACCAACACAAGGAGAAAACTATACATGATTGAGACACCGAAGTTCCCTTAATTTATTGATGAACTACTATATGAAGTTTGCGTGGAAATTATTCTATGCAACAAAGTGATATATCCTTAGCAGTTGGTGATGGATCAGTGATATTGACATCACATTCGATCTTAGGGGTCTTAGGATGGATTGAGCCTCATGCACCGCTTGTAAAAGGAATCCCCAATTCTCTCCTACCCCTACTTACAAGGAAAAATTTTACCTAATTAAGGATATGTTTAGTTCACCTGAAATTTTCTGATATGAACTTATCTGATCTGATCTGATCTGATCCGAACTTATTTTTTCTGATCTGATCTGATCTGATCTGAACTGATCTGATTACACGATTTTATCTTTTAGATTTTTCTCAATATATAAGAAAAAATATAGTCATGTGGGGTCTTGTTTGATTCGTCTCAATGAGTACTTTATTAATATTCAATTATTATAATTTTTACTAATATGTAATGAAAGAAATAACGATTTTTCAATATAAGCATGATTTGAACTGATCTGATCTGAACTTATTTTTTTTGATCAGATCTGATCTGATCTGATTAGATCTGAAATAAGCAAAAATAAGGTGAACTGAACATAGCCTAACTAAAGACCAAAGTGATAATTCTTCTTTTTCTTTTTTAGTGCTACCAAACTTCTTGCCATGTAGTTTTAGGATCACGATAGACAAAGTAAACGGAGGAAATTTTTTTAAAAAAACGTAAAGATTAGTAATTTCGTTATTAAGTTGCACTTAAAAAATAAAAAATAAAAGAAGAGGAAATTTTTACGGATACCAAGCTCTATCATCTATGTCCAACACTTCCATCGTTTCACATAAACAAGATACATAAGATGTGCGAAGATAAATATTATCATGTGGTATTATGTTAACAATGAATGTTTTTTTTAAAAAAATTGAAAATCAGTAATATTACTCAATCTAATTAATAAATTTTCCTAAATATGTTTGAAAAGGTGGAGGGAGTACTTGCAAGCGCCATAAAATATGTTGTAAATAGGATATTAATTTGAACAAAAATATTAGCAACTAAGACTAAATGTTTAATGTGCCATGGGGCTTCATATAGGTGCATTTCACCGATTATTAAGGCGTTTGATTAGTATAAAACTGTTGTTAACTTCACTATATAAAATCTAAATTGCATCCTTTGGTTTTTTTTGTCGCACGCTAATTAAATTGATTTATTAATGTGATACTATATAACAAGAATCAGACGAATATAATTTTTCGTCCGCAATGATGTTTTAGGTTGGTCCCCTGATTAAAAGATTTTCGTAAGTTTTCTCTCCTTGTAAAAAAATGGAGTACATAATTGTACAATAAATGATTTTAGAATGAAATAATTAAAATAGGCATAGGCTTACTCTTCTATTTTTGGAATTTACGTGTAGAGTTTACTTGATCGAGGCGCAAGAAGGATCGGAGTAGTGGGTCTACCACCAGTGGGTTGCTTACCAATAGTGATAACTTTTCATTCTTCTCTACATCAACCACGTGATTGTATAGAATCTATGTCATCAATTGCGAGAGATTACAACAAAATGCTCCAACAAGAATTGACAACCGCGCAAGCTTCCCAACCGAACATACGAGTAGCTTATGGGGACATATATTCAACTTTACAAGACCAATTTAAATATCCACATAAATATGGTAAGTTGTTGCATTTAATTTTCATGACATTGTCGAGTAAATTGCCTACACTATCTAGAAGCTTTTCAAACTCAAAATACCTCATTCTTCATATTACAAAATCGATTCCGTTAACGGATATGTCTCGGGGCGCTAGATAAGAGATAAATTATACTACTCTCTTCATCCTATAATATAATGCCTACTTTAATTTATTTTTGGTGGGTTAAAACTTTAAAATCTTTGACCAAATATTCTCATTTGTATATATACAAAAAACATATTCATATGGGATCTTGTTATAGTCGTCTCAATTATGTGTAGTTTCATAATATCAACTTTTTATATTTTTTATTATTACGAAATTGAAGATATTAAAGGTCAACGTTACGTCTTGGAGACCGTGTAAAAAAAACAAGCACTATATTATGGGACGGAGGGAGTACTTAATTACTCATATTTATACAAAATAATAGAATAATATATAATTCAAATGCAAAGCATTTAATGTTTTTCAAAAGGAAAGGGGAAAATATTTAATTCCAATGTAAAGCATTTAAATGCATTGCATTGAAATTAAACATTATTATATTATTTTATATAAATATTAGTAATTAAGTAGAACAATATATTTCTTATCTAGCGTCTCGGAGACGTCCGTTAGCTTTTGCCTTACAAAATTCAAAACTTGACAACTTTTAGCACACGTCACTAAGATATTTTGCATTTTTCTTTGCCAAACGATTTTCCTATAGTGCTAAAAAAAATTCTTCCGTTTCCCAATGGTTTCAAACTTAGGGAATTGTTAAATGTCGCCCCCATACTTAAAATCGCCCCAACTCCCTTCAAAAGTATCATTATACCCTTACTATATTTATTTATTTTTTTACTCCAACTTAACTCCTTCTCTAATTCATATTCTCTCTCATCTTCGCCATCACCACCAACGAGCACTAAATTCCGACGAGATAAATTTTTTTAATGAATTCCATGGGCCTAACATGTGGCCTGCACGTTGGCCCCATGGACACAACGTCTGGCCTGAACGTTGTGTCCATGGGGCCAACGTGTGGCCTGCACGTCAGGCCCATGGACACAACGTCCAGGCCAGACATTATGTCCATGAGGTCAATGTGCAGGTCACACGTTAGCCTCATGAAATTCATTAAAAGAATTTACCTTGTTGGAAGACATGGCTTACATAGACGTTTCGGTAATTAAGTTTGATTCTAATACAAATTGTAATTTTCTTTTTCTTTCTAAAGTAATGTAGAAGAAAATTGTCTTCTTTTACTATTATTCTAACACATTTAAATATTGATTAGTCTAATTTTTGTGTTTATTTTTTTCTTTACATTGTTTGTGTAAATGCTTAAATGTATTTGAATATATTAATAAAAAAAAGCAAAAATATGTGTTTTGTGCTCATAATTGTCTAGAGTTGTCAAGTATATATTTTGTAAGTGTGCCTAGACAATGATTATAGTTAGTGTCATGGGACCAACTCAACCAAAAGCTTAAGCTGATGGTTGAGGCCCCATGAATAGATTTATACTCTATCACTCCCCCTCACGCAAGAGCCCTTTAGGCTTGAAGTGTGGATGCAGCACATGTTTCCCTCATACCTGGCACTAGATATTCCACTAAGAAAGGAGGGGTGGAGGAGATTCGAACCCGTGACCTTTTTGTCACGCTGGCACTTGATACCATGTCATAGGACCAACTCAACCAAAAGCTTAAGTTGATGGTTGAGGCCCCAAGAATAGATTTATACGTACTCTATCACGCCCCCTCATGCAAGAGTCTTTTGGGATTGAAGTGTGGATGCAGCACAGATCTCCCTTAGTTAGGACCAAAATTTGTGTCACTGAACACGATTTTCTCTTTTTAATACAGAGAATAGATGTCAAGTAGTCATTAATTAAATTTACATATACTTAATTTTATTGTAGTTTAGGTTTCCACTAGTTACTATCCTTTAACATGCTTGTCATAGGTGAAAAGCCCAAATTATTGTATTTTTATAATACAGTTTGCACTTTACTAAATTGTAAATTTGAATTCTCAACTATACCTATTCACATAACTCAAACTTTATAATTGAAAACATATTACTCTTTTTATTCTGTTGGTTCTTCTACTTTTTTTTTATTGGGATGTTCCATAAAGTTTTTCATATAGACAATATTACCATATATCCAAATTTCAAACAACAAAAAGTAAGAGAGAAACATCGAAAAGTAAGAAAAACTTTGCAAAATTATATTTATTTTGGAGTCAGTCTATAGTCTATATATAAGAAGAACAAATAAAAATGGAAGGAATAATAATGGTTAATTTGTTTACATGTCATAAAGAGTTTATGACTTGTGATTTGTGATGTAGGTTTTGAGGTTGTTGATAAAGGTTGTTGTGGAACCGGTTTATTTGAAGGAGCAATAGCATGTAATTCCTTGTTGCCAATATGCAATGACCGATCCAAGTATGTATTTTGGGATGCAATACACCCCACCGAAAGATCATACTACTTTCTTTACGAGGCTCTTCGTCCTGTCGTTGATTTTGTTGTCAACAACTAAACAGAAGCATTTATTTCAAATAATATCGCAGCCAACAATATCAAGATATCGCAAGACCGATTGTACGTTTTGTGTCGTCTATCAAAAAAGAAAATGTTGTCTGTGTGTTTTCATTCTTTCGAGGGTCACAAAATGCAATATCAAGGAATATGTATGCGCACAGCCGCGCAATTACTTGCTCGATGAGCAAAATCTTGAAAGTTAAACTTAATATATATACATGTAAACCTTTCTGTTTGGAACATATTTAGTCATGTCATTTTTTTTTACACGAAGAAAAGATATCATTAATGATGATTAAGATTTAAAAAACTACTCCCTCTGTTTCAAAATATAAGGCATTCACACTTTACGAAAATTTGCTTTGACCACAAATATCTCTCAAATATGATAAGTAAAAATTATAAAAATTATACCGTTGGATTCGTCTTGAAAAATACTATAATAATATTATTTTTTAAAATTTTATATCAACATAAATTGAAAGTAATTAACGGTCAAAGTTCGACCTCGAACATCGTGCATGCCTTATATTGTGAAACGGAGGGAGTATAGATTTAGCAAATCATAATAATTTTTATAATGAAATCAATTAATATTAAGCATATTCGAGTATAGCTCCAACTCCATCGCTTCCAACTTGAGACGGCAGTATATTTCCATGTCTTTACATCTTTCCAAGTGGAAACCTTCACAATTTGATCGATTCTAAGATATAATTGTTTTCAGCGACGAATTATTGAAAAAAATGTAAATGTTCATAAATCCTGATCATTTTTCAAATTATTAACAGTATGAAAGCCAAAAAAAAAAACTCATACAAAAAATAGAAGCAACTCGGCAAAAAAAGGTGTGAATAAAAAGTCTCACAAATTGAGAGAACAATCAAATAAAGCAGTAAAGAAGATAACAACCCTAAAAACGAATAAAAAGGGTTGGAAGTAGCATTATTTCCAAAGAAATTAGAATATTTCCGATCTAGGAGGTCATAAAAATTAGAAACCCTGGAAAGAGAATTATTGGAGAGGAAAGGAGAGGATGAGGCAGCTGGATTTTTGTCTACTGTCTAATTTATATAATGATCACTATTATACATGTTTTTTTTTTTCTTTCTCATGCAAGCATCATCCTTTCTATTACCAAAGTACAAAGAGATAATTCTCAGGAAAAAAAAGTGCAAGAAATAATTTTATATTCGTAAAATGAAGCAAAAAACAAAAATGAGAAAACATAAAATGAGCGATTTTTACAGTTCTCGACATATGAACCTAAATCTTTTGAGATAGGTCCGCTACGAGGATGGGTTCAGGGGCCTATGAGTGTCGATGAGAGTGATAAAAAGGTCCATAGCCTCGTCCACCAGGGGAGATGGGATCTATCTGCTATAACTCTCTCTATTCCACCGGAGCTTGAGAATCGTATTTTAAGTACTGTCGTACCTACTCCTGCCTCACAGGCTGACCTCCTAATTCCAAACTTTGTCGATCATAACGGATTCGTGTTACAAAGAGCACATTTGGCCCAAATCCCTCAACTCCCAATCTAGGAGGATATATCGTGGATCTGGAAGGGTAAGTGTGAACCAAAAATCAATTTCTTTATCTGGCTCACTTGGCACGATAGACTCCCTCATAGACATCTTCTTACGACTAGGGGTATGACCATTGATCCATCCTACCCTAGGTGTCATGACCACATCGAGAATAGTGCCCACGTTGTACGTGACTGTCATTTAAGTAGAGATGTATGGGAATATGTTGGGCTGTATCCTGACCCGGCCATATGAGGACTTCGGACTTTGGATTAGGGAAAACATGCATTCCACGGTGCATTTTAGGGATGTACCTTGGTCTTCTGTATTCCCTTATATTTGTCATGAGATTTGGAAGGATAGGAATCACTGTGTTTTTAAAAATCAGAAAGCCTCCACTCCCCATGTTATATGTCTTAGGGCCTTGGAAGGATAAGGGAACTCACCCGGGCCATGGGTGAGGGTCCTGGGAAATATACCCCTCTAGTGTTTGTCCACCCTCGCGATTTTTTAATGATCCATGTTGATGTGCTTCCTTTATAGATATTCTCCAGGGTGCTGGGATTGGGGGAGTGATTCGTAATGCTTCGGGGCATTAGATTGGGGGGTTTGGGAAGAAGATTTATACTAACAATTCCCTTGCAGTTGAGCTTTTAGCAATCTCGGAAGCCCTTCGACATGTAGTGACGTATAGCCTGCCTAAGGCCATTATTTACTCCGATTGTAAAAACGCAACGAACCTCCTCACAGGAGGTCACTCTGACCTTTATTCAAATCTGATTAACTTGTGCAGGCAGTGGCTCACCCAGAGACCGGATCTTCAGATTAAACACTGTAGCAGGCAGTTCAACCTAGTGGCTGATCAGATGGCAAAATCATGTAGAATCATGGATGGAGATAGTGTTGTAACTAGGGTTTTCCCCACTCCCCCTGGTTTTTGTTCGGAACAACTTCTCGCGGATTGTAATATGTTTAACATTATTAGTTAAAGAATGAATGATTGGCCTTGTTTACCAAAAAAAAAATATCTTTTGAGATAAATTTTATATTTCAAAATTAGAATATATATATTTTAAAAGTCGTTTGTTAAAACTAGTATTGAAATAGTGCACAACTCAAAATGATTAGAGAAAGAAATAAAGTAGCTTTTTTCCCTAACATGTTGACCATCCACAGCAATATTGTATCTAACATGGAAAGTCCTATGAGCAACTCCCTTATTTTAGAAAAAGTTCGCTTTTTCTCATTCACCACTATAATACCTAGTAAATGGTCGTTGAGAATTTCAAACCAACAAGTTAGAGTTTCGTCTAGATTTTCTAAAACACATCGACCTGCCTAAGTGCATAAAATCATTGTACACAAATTATAGCAACACAACACCAACTCAATAAAATAAAACATATACTACAATACTACATATACACAAACTTATCGGAAATAAATTATCCAACCCACTTAATCTCCTAGAATTCAGCCATGTTTCTTGGGATAGAAAATCTCATGAACATGAACACTCGTTTAACTTCACTATATAACTTACTATTACTTGCTCTTCATACATTGATCATTATATTGTGTGCTTCAGCCCAGTCTACCCTGGAGCCTAAGGCTCCAAATAATTCGGTCTCGGCGATTTTCGTGTTCGGTGATTCTACATCCGATCCTGGAAACAATAACTACATTAGGACACCATTTAAGAGCAATTTTGCACCATATGGAAAGGATTTCCCTAACCATGTTGCAACCGGAAGGTTTTGTAATGGAAGGTTGGCTACTGATTTTATTGGTACGTACAAATGTCTAATAGTTACGTGATTATTATAAACTCTGATTTACGTGTGTTAATGAATGAATTTTCACTTTAGTAAAGTTATAAACTCGGATTTATATAATGTGGAGTTGGGAATGTTTTGCATGAGGATTCAAATTTTTTTTATCATCTTTTTTGTATTGGTTGCAGCAAGCTATATCGGAGTTAAAGAATTTGTGCCACCATATCTAAACTCGTCACTTAGTACAGACGAGCTGATGAGTGGAGTTAGTTTTGCCTCTGCTGGATCTGGATATGATCCTCTTACACCAGCATTAAGTGTAACTCATCTTTACTCTTACTCCCTTCTCTAATGCATGCATGATGTACACGCTTAAATAGTCGTAAATACGGCACCATTAGTCCAACACCTATTCTCTCATATGATTAATTATTGGATAAATAACAAAGATTTAGTATATTATTGATCACCTTTGTAGGTTGATATTTATATCTATACAAATATATTGAAAGGCGTGCTTGAAAATGTACACACTCCACGTGGCACCTATTACTCCATTAGAATTGTCCAATGTGTAAATAAGTCATGTCAATTAACAAAAGTAAAATTAGCTTGCAACAAGATTTGAATTCGTGATCTCTTACTATTATACATGACACAATTATCATCTCAACCAACTTTTAATCATGTTTTAAGTGTCCACATTATTATATTTGTACTTTTTAAATGTTGAGTTTTTCTTAATATATTTTAACGGGAATGGAAAAAAATGCATATCAAATTTGGAAAACAATACCAACCCAGGGCAACGCCCGGGCCAAAATACTAGTTTATATCTAAAACTCAAAACAAACAATTGGCATAATGTCACATGTTCTCCCCCCCTCCTAAGCAATCGACACAAATTAACAATAAAAATATGGATGTTAAGACTCAGACCCACAATCTCTCCTTTGAGATACAAATGCACTAACCAACTCATATACAAGCTCATATTGATTTTTTATTGTAAGTAGAAGTAATTATGCTTCTTAAGTTGACACACTAATTCGACTCCTACAATAATTGACTTATAAAGTAAATGAATAAATGAGTAATATACTAATATATTTCTATGTTACAAGTTATATTACCTATCAAGTTTTCGTTTATCGTAATAGTGATAGTAAAACATCAAATCAATCTTGTTGCATTATAAAAACCTCTAATGAGTCCACCAAACCTTAATTTATGCTTAGTCTTTTACAAGATAGAAAACACAAATATTAACTATTTGAAGGAGAAATTTGAGAAAAATATATTGTAGTTAATTTCAATCAATGTATAAACTAAAAAGTGTCTTTATGACCTGAAAAATAATATTACAAACTTTGTTTTGTCGGATCAACTAATTTAAAGGACCAATCCATTATATGATATGAATTTGTGAGACATGGTTACATGGGTAACTATTTGTCTTAAATAGACACTAATTAATTTATATATGATATCTACTAAGATAAAAATTAAATTTACCTTTTAAACATAGGTAACCTTTTGTTCTAAATGGGGCCACTTTTACTTAAATTCAAGTGACTTATTTAAGTTAAGCAACTATTTTTTTGTTTATATATGACTCATTTTGATTTAAAAGAGTGACCCATTTTGCGAAAAATGAATGATATCACAAAAAATTTATCATGCACCCGATACTCAATACTAATTGAAAGTTACGAAGCATATATAGGAGGTAGTTATGTATCACATCTAAATGCATATGCTGATATGGAGGCATGGATTTAAATTAATTTCATAAAATAATAATAAATTAATTATACGCAATGACCCGAGGCATCTCCGGGGGATAACAACTAGTTTGGTTTTCAAAAGGAAATGTTCTCGGCCTTCTATGTTAATAATTATTGGGGTCATATCTTAATTATTAGGTAAAAGATAAAATCACAATAATCTGCTGGGAAAATTGTGTAATAATATCTTTTATAACACCGATTTTGTGAACTAGTACCTTTTATGTATTATTTTGTCAAATCGTCTCTTAAAGTTCTTTAGTGTTTTATTTTCAGTACCTTTTTTCAAGATTTCTTCCTAAATGGTCAAGTTTCGAGGATTTACCTTGTTATTCCCTCCAAAACTTGTGATTTATGTCTTCAATTGTGCGTGTCTTCACTCTCCTGTTTTGACTCCCCCCTCCCCTCTCTCCTTCTCTTCATCTTTTTTTACTCCCTGTCGCCAACTTATCCTTGAAATTCTCTCACATTCTCACTCCTCTCTCTTTCATCCTTTGCAATGAACTCTATTGAGCTGAGTCATCTTTGTGAAAAGGTACCCAAACCACAACCAGCGAATCTAACAGACAATTGTGTAAACTTACTTTCTTTTCCCACTTTTGTGCGCATGTATGGGAAATTGCTTATATATTCAATTAGGTTAATTACATTGATTAACGTGTTGATGTTAAATTAAACAATGTACTATTAAGATGGGGAAAAACATTAGCTTAAATTTTCCAAAAAATTAAAACCAAAAGAAATTGAGAGAATAAGGCTATAAAATTGCCTTTGATCGAAGAGAATTTGAAGAAGATGGAGCGAAATATTGGTAAATGGGGAAGAAAAGGCTTTAAATTGGGGGATTAACAGGGGAGACTAGGAGATTTGAATCTGACAAACATAACAACACACACTCAAGTTATGGAGGGAATAACCAGGTTAATGTCGGAAACTTGACCATTTGGCTGAAATTTTGGAAAAAATACAGAAAATAGAACATTAAACTAATTCAAAATACAGTTAGTAAAATAAAATATAAAAGATACTAATTTAAAAAATAAATGTTATAAAAGGTATTATTTCACAATTTTCTCTAATCTGCGATATTTTTTGAAACTATTGACTAAGTATGATGTAATCACAATTATTGTTTACTCATTTTAAAACTTTGAAAATGAGCAAAGGAGAAGAAAAAAAATAGCTCTGATAAAATATGCTCATAAGTCATAGACTAGTGTACCATGGTTATTTAGTTGGGGTAGGCTACCACCAATAATACCATATCCTCATTCTTCTGATATGCTAGTTTGGAACAACAAAGTTAGTATGAGTAATTGACTATATTACGCAAACTCTCGTGTCTGGTATGAAACAATCATTAATGGAGAACATCTAGTACACCATTTCCTTGACCTGATTTACTAATGTATATTAGGCTCGTGGCCCCTCTTGATGTTAAGTCAAAGTTGCTCAACTGATGATATCTTTTGTCGAAATATCAAATATGTATTGGAAAAGTTCCTTGTGATTACAGTCAAATATGTGACTTTTTTCCCAATACTTTAGTTTTATAATTAAGAAGAACAAAGTTGTAAAGGATAATTTGTATTCTTTTTGTTGGTGTTTTAACAGGGAGTAATTCCACTCTCAAAACAACTGGACTACTTCAAGCACTATAGATCAAAAATTGAGCCCATAATTGGCCTGAAAAAAACTACCGAGCTCATTAGCAAATCAATTTTTATCATCAGTGCTGGAACTAATGACTTTGTGGTCAACTATCTCACTGTACCTTTTCGGAAGAGAATGTATACTATACCCCAATACCAGCAATTCTTGCTGGAAAACGTTCACCAAGTCATCAAGGTTGGTCTCAATTGCCTCTATAATTATTTGTTTTATAAAAGTTCAAAATTAAGTCATTAGTCTATATATATATATATATATATATATATATATATATATATATATATATGTAAAACCTAAAGCAAATAATTGTATGCTGTCGTATGTTCTCCCTCCTCCTAAGCATTGACACAAATTAAATAACAAAATAGTGTGTTAAAGACTCAAACCCACAACCTCTCCTTTGAGATACAAATACACTAACCAACTAATTTACATGCTCGTATTGATTTTTTTATTGTAAGTAGAAGTAATTATACTTCTTAAGTTGACACACAAATTCGACTCCTAAATTAATTGACCTATCAAGTGCATGAGTAATATACTAATATATCCCCGTGTTAAAAGTTATATTGCCTATCAAGTTTTCATTTACCATAATAGTGATAATAAAACATCGAATCAACTTTGTTGCATTATAAAAATCTCTAATGGCCTAGGCCCACCAAACCTTAATTTATGCTTAGTCTTTTACAAGATAAAAAACATAGTATTACCTATCTGAAGCAGAAATTTGATAAAAATATATTGTAGTTCATTTCAATCAATTATAGGTAGGAACGGAAATAGAGTGTGTATTTATGACCCGAAAAATGATATTAAAAAGTTTGATGTGTCGAATCAACTAATTAAAGGATCGATCCATTGTATGATAT
Organism: Beta vulgaris subsp. vulgaris; assembly: GCF_026745355.1. Taxonomy (NCBI): domain Eukaryota; kingdom Viridiplantae; phylum Streptophyta; class Magnoliopsida; order Caryophyllales; family Amaranthaceae; genus Beta; species Beta vulgaris. Next base: position 2,311,151 of record NC_079209.1, on the reverse strand, counting down.
GACATATGAGAGTGCGCGACTAACTTTTTATCTTAAATAGACACTTATAAACTTATATAGGAGTGATATATTTAACATACAAAGTTACCCTTTAGACCCAGTAACATTTTGTCCTAAATGGGTCACTTTTACTTATATACAACCGACTCATCTAACAGTTCTGACTTAAAAGAGTGGTCCATTTTGTGAAAAATAAATGATAACACGATAAATTTATTATGCACTTGGTACTCAATACTAATTAAAAGTTATGAAACATTGGAGATTGTCACCTGTCATCTAAATGTATACGCTAATATGGGGCATGTAGTTCAATTAATTCTATAAACAAATAATAGTAAGGTATAATTTCAAAAGGAAAGGGGAAAACATTTAATTCAAATGCAAAGCATTTAAATGCATTGCATTGGAATTATACATTATCATATTATTTTATATAAATATGAGTAATTAAATAGAACAATATATTTCTTATATAGCGTCCCCAGGGCGTCCATTAGCTTTTGCCTTTACATAAGTATGAGTAATTAAGAACAATATATTCCTTATTTAGCACTTTGGGACGTTCGTTAGCAAGATCCTTTAGTTAAATTACAAATTTATTTCTGCATAAATGTAGCATCTTTAATTGAAAATGGCATGCTGATTTTGTATTTTCACAACTTTTGCACAAACTAACAGGGTTTGTGGGACCAAGGGGCTAGAAAAATAGCAGTGGCTGGAGTTCCACCAATGGGTTGCTTGCCAATTGTAATCACTATGACATCAAACAACTCCATTTCGCAACGCGGCTGCATTGAATCTCTATCGTCCATTGCTAGAGACTATAACAAACTTCTCCAACTTCATCTCAAATCTTTACAACTTACCTTACAAGATCAGCGCACTAAAATTGCTTACATAGACATATATTCTCCACTGGACGACATTGTCCATTCTTCAGGAAATTTAAATTACAGTAAGTTGTGACTTGTAGTTCCAAATTACACTCTTTTCCCACATCTTACTAACTCATTTGATCGAATATAGGATAGTGTTACTTTAGAAAGTTATTTTTTCGCCGAAGTTCCTTTTTCATGAAAAGTGTTTAAAAGTTGTTTGGTTGATCATGTGAAGAAAAACTTCCTACATCTGATGGGAAGTAAAACTTCCGAAGAAGTGCAGCTTTCAACATTTTTACTAGACATACAACATTACCTTATTATACATCCTAGGAAATTTCACTTCTCATATATTTTGGGTCAACTAAACAATCTCGAAACAAATACTTATTATGTTTTAAAAAGTCAAATTGCTATCACTCTAGTAGTTCATATTACTAGTACTCCTATTATTACTTGCTACTACTATTGATTGGCTTTAAAATAATAGTCATTGACTTTACTTTGCTGAGATAATACTAAAATTTTATCCTCTACTTTATGTAGGTTTTGAAGAGGTAAGCAGTGGGTGTTGTGGTACAGGTTACCTGGAAACAGCATACTTGTGTAATCCTGCATCGTATGTTTGTAAAGATGCATCCAAGTGTGTGTTTTGGGATTCCATCCACCCTACTGAAATGACTTATTACCTCGTTTTCAAGGCCCTTCGTCCAGTCATTGACTATATCATTAAAGATTGAAATCCTATTATATATTTCTGAATCATCTCTTTATGTATAAAAATGCATTCATCAATTGCACTAGTTTTTGTATTTATACAGATCACGTGCTCATTCATTACATGTTCAAGAATTCTTCTTGTGATGATTTGAGATTGAACTCAAACAACATAAATGAAGAACATTACAGCTCTAGGATTGCAGCATAGAGAGAAAAGAATACCTTTCATTATGATTTAGAGAGAGAATTACATTGAATGAATTGAAAGTATTACAAGAAAACACTTTTTATATACAAACTTTAGAAACTAATTAGTTGAGCATTATTATAACAAACTATGCCATCTCATTATTCTGTTATCTACTAATTAACAAACTAATTGTTAACTGACTTTCTTGTAGTGGAAGCTAAGCAACTAACTCGGATTTAGCTATAGGATCCTTAACAACCCCCATCAAACTAGAGATGGAAGAAACCAAACCTAGTTTGTTTAATAATAAGTTATGCTGAGGTGAGGGAAGAATCTTGGTAAAAATGTCAGCAAGTTGACTGGAGATAGGAAGATAAGTTAATTAAATTATATAAACCCTCTAGAACTTTGTCTCGAGTGAAGTGACAATCAATGTCAAGGTGCTTTGAACTTTAATGGAACACTGGGTTCCTGGCTATGTAAATGGCACCCTCGTTATCACAATGCAATGTAACTGGAGCCAAGTGATCCAAGCCAAGCTCTTGAAGTAGCCTAACAAGCCAAGTAATTTCACTAGCTACTGAAGCCATAGCTATGTATTCTGCCTCCTAGAAGAATTAGAAACAGTTAATTGCTTTTTAGACTTCAAACTAATGGGAGTAGTACCAAGCATCATAATGTAGCCAGTGATAGACCTTCTGCTATCAGGACAAGAACCCAGTCTGAATCAGAATAAGCTTGCAAGATTGGTGTAGAACAACCATGCATTGAGAAAGATACCTCTTGTAACAGTAGAAGATATGTATCTCAAGGTGTGATTCAAGACTTGGAGGTGAGGATGTCTAGGAAGATGCATGAATTTACTAATATATTGAACCGTATATGCTAGGTCAGGCCTAGTATGAGTTAGATAATTGAGTTCACCAACCATCTTCCTATAAAATTCAGGATCAGATTAAGGAGGTCCTTCATGAGCAGAGTGTTTAAATTAAGGTTAAGAGGGAGAGGAGTTATTGCTGGTTTGAAGGAAGTGAGACTCGATGCTTATAGTAAGTCTTTAGTAAAATTTATTTTGGGATAAGCATATGCCAGAAGGAGGTAATTAATTCTATACCAAGGAAACTAACGGATCTTACCCAAGTCTTTGATACTAAAAGTATCACGAAGATGAGACTTTGAGAGAAGAAATGTTGAGAGGATCATTGCTAGTGACTATAATGTCATCTACATACATTGCAATAAGAGTGATTTTGTCACTTGATTTCTTAAGGAAGAGGTTGTAATCATTCTTTGATTGAGAGTAACCTAGACGAAGTAATCGGTCACTAATTTCGCAAACAATTGCCTACAGGTCTCTTTAAGGCCATAGAGTGATTTCTTGAGAAGGTAAACTATGTTAGGAGGAGTAGTCAAGCCATTAGGAGGAGCCATATCACTTCTTCTAGTGAATCACTACGTAGAAAGGCATTGTTGATGTGCAATTGCCAAAGATCCCAACCTTTAGAAGCTGCTAAGGATATTATACATCTAATTGTGGGAATCTTTATGATATGGGAAAAATTTTCTTGGTAATCTATCTTTTCGTTTTGGTTGTAGCCTTTAGCTACCAACCTAGCTTTATATCTTTCCAAAGATCCATCAGTATATTGAACCAAATTGTGTATATTCCAAGTAAATATTAAACCAAATTGTGTATATTTTAATCAAATTGTATATATTTTAATCAAATTGCATATATTATAATTTAATCAAATTTAAATATAATGAAATTATTCAATAATATTAATATTTGTATATATTTTTAATTTATTTTAAAGACTTTATGTAACAATAATGAATAATTTCAATGATTAAATAATTTTGAAATCTCTAGCCAGTCCACTACGGCCCACGGTCCGGCCTGCCCAGCCCGCACTAGTGGCCATCACTAACTTCTTGCAGTGGTCATTACATCAAGACTCCACATCATTAAAGTATAAGATTTGACAGCATTATGTTGGTTTTGAGACCTATTTCGTTACTTCATGGAGTATTAAACAAATTAAACGTTGCGTCAATTTAATCATCAAATTGAATTGGGATGTTGCCCCTTATTCTTGGAATTTGGGTGATTAAAATATCAACTCTATATAAAAAGTGAAAAGGTCAAAGTAAAACCGCTAAAAGAAAAAGAGGTTGTATAAAACTATTGAGATTCATTTTAGACCTGCTTCAAACTCAAGACCCGCTAGATTGATTAAATCTTGGTAAAAGTATGCATATTTCAAAAATCAACCCTATTGATCTGGGTAGGGTTTGATCCGAATGAAAATTGCCATCTCCGAGTCTCAAAGACTCGACCCATGCCCATTAGGTCTTAGCTCACCATGAATGAAAGGAGAAAGGTATTGAGAGGTACATCATACTTGAATGTTGAGCAGAAAAGGCAGACTAAAAATTTCTTTTCAAATTATTGTATTGCTCAAAACACAGAGCCATCGATTCACCTTACTCCATATGGTGTATATATGCTCTCTGAAATCAGTTATTTGATTCTCACATTACATCAACCTTTAATTACGTTAACTAAAAAAGCTATATGGTATCGACTTCAAGATCTCATCAGCTAGGATATTGTACATCTTTTGAGAGGGATGAACCGCATCCCAGAAAACATAACTATCTCGATCCTTGCATACATTTGAACTCTTGCATGTGTCACCTAGTTCAAATATTCCTGAACCACAGCATCCTTTTGTAGTCTCACTAAAACCTGTACATCCAAAATTTGAGATACACCATTGTGTTAGCTACTTCGAAGTAGTCCACTAAAAATTGAGAAATTTTATATGAACTTCCTATGTTTTGAATAGTTGAAAAAAAGCAACTATTCTATTTCTAATAAGTTCATGTTGATTACTTAAGGATTTTTTTATTAGACTACTTTCTCTGTTTTTTTAGTTAATCAATTTCCTTTCGACACTTTTGTCAAAACACTAATTTGAACCTTAATATCAACCATCAATAAGCAAAAATTATGAAAAGTCGTCTCTAATGGATAATATACGTTGACACAAACCCAACAAGATCTCACATAACTAAATTTTTCGCTAAGTACAAATTACAAGAGATAATCAAAGTTATGTACTAAATTTTTCGCTAAGTAACATATGTTGTTGGTCCAATTTCAAAGAGAATATAGACCAAAAAAATTCTGGAACTGATATATTTGCTCTGCAACCTTTAAGAATTTTTATTGCGACTAATTTGGGATAGATTTATTATTTTATTTTCTTGTGATCCAAGCAATGAGATTCTCTAGATGTGGCATGATAAATATAATTTTCATTTGATTACATGTAGATATGGATGGTTGTATGATATATATGTGATAGATGCAAAATCAAATCTAGGTAGTTAGTTACTTCCTCTATTCCTCATACTTGTGAGCGTTTGACTTTTTCATTTGTCAAGACACATATTTGACTATTAATAGTTCAAGTATATGTATAAATTAGTTTAAATTAAAAAATTATTATTTTAAAAATACATATTAAGACTAATCCAACAAAAATTTACTAAATAACACCCATAATTTATATATGAATTATGCTATATGCAATCCTTAATGTTGCATATAAGACATAAATACACTGTCTAAAATAGAAATAAATTGTGAATTTATGGAAAAATTATGTATCAACCATGTAATAAATGATCAATTAATGCATATTTTTTCCATTTTTCACTTTTTATATGCAGCCTTTAAAATTGTATATATAGCTTTTCCTTTTATATGTAAGAAAAAAGTTGTAATCAAAAGTACTAGATGAATACTGCAAACGTCAAACGGTTGCAATAATTAAGACATGTATAGAGTATGTACTCACATTTTGTCATTATAATTTAGGAGAATAAATTATCTCCCATGAAGTGATTTCAAAGACTTTGCGATGTGGGAGGCTTACCATATTTCTTTGGGTCATCTATTGCTCCCTTTATGATTCCATAAGCATCTACGAATTTTGTTTTCATCTTCAATTGAGTCTCAACAGCCTTCAATTCTTTCGCAATTTTGGAGTTCAGGGATAAGACTGCTTTGTTAACTTTGTCAACGCAACCTACTCCATCGCCTAAAATTGACATCATAATAGGCATGCAGCCTATAGGGGGTACACCAACAACGGCCAGTCTTCTTGCACCAATTTTGTGCATATCCTACACTCCCCACACACACACACACAAAGTAAGCCAATCTTGCGATGTATTAATCTATACAAATATAGTAAAAGGCGTTCATAAATAAAGAATGGTGTCACGTAGCACTCTATTTAAGGGAATTTTACTTCATATTATGGACATACAATAAAAAAAAAAAAATTGCACAGTATTGGGTTCAATCTTGTGACTTCAAGTTTATATATTAAAGTCTTAACCACTAGAGACCAAGTTTTATTTAGTATTATTATTTTAAAATATAAAATTAATAAATCAAAATTATAATAGCCCGGGTATAGCCCAGACCTAAAAACTAGTTTAATTGACAGTGTGAGGTGCGTGCAAGAAACCTTACATCATACCCTCATCCATATTTACATAGGATACTTTCTTTTCTGAATAAGCAATAATATCATATAAGGCTAATGTACGCGTAGAGGATGGTGAATTGGTGACCCAAAACTTATTATTGCGGGCAAAAAGAAGAATGGTTTTTAGGGGCGGGGCGGGCAAAAACCTTGGGCCAAAAACGGGACATTTGAACCATAGAGAAAGGACCCGTCTAGTTTCAAATCGAGCTAAATTGTGATTTGGGTTTTGACCCTAAAGTGATTAACTCGATTTTTACACGACGTAACAACATAGATAGACCCGACCATTAATATGATCAAATCTTCAATATTTTTCAACAATTAATCATTCCTAAGCATATCTAGGTAAAAACTCCGCCTCCATTTTGACAAATTGGCAAACAATAGTGATAGAAGGATGTTGACATATAACCCGAACATTCGGATACTATTAAGACAAAGCTAACTCAAATAAAACCTTATTCGAACAACTCATTTAATTTACCACCCGTAGTTATTAATTATTACTTGCCTCAACGGCAAAGTTTATAAAAGAGATCGGACCAAGTAATCTTGGTACTTATCTAATATAAGTTGTTGAGGCCGACTAGGATAATATGTAGTATTTAGCTAGAAAAAGCTAACTCAAATAAAACCTCATTCAACCAACTCATTTACCACCCGTAGTTATTATTAAAGAACGGAGGAAGTATAACTCACCTTAATGGCAAGGCGCATACAAGAGACCAAGTAGTCCTGGTACTTATCCAATGTAAATTGCTTAGGCCGAGTGGGCTCCAAAAAGTAATTTTGTAGGTAGTCGTTGGTCCCCATGCTCATGATTATTCCAGCCTTCCTTACAATTTCATCTGCTCTTTTGAATCCCACAAACTGTCTTAGGTGTATCTTATAATGCCTGAAGTAATTCACTTGTCTTCCCAATGATATGCTACTCTGTTCATGACATGGAGAAACAAATTATCATGCATAAACACATTTTGTTACGTCAAAATGTCCAAAAAAATATTATTTTGAGTTTGCGCTAGTTTCTTTCCGTGGTTTTATCTTGGTAGTATAATGTTAGGAGATGGATTTTATCTTATGATATTATTATCTTATATTTACCTAGGTTGATTAGGATTAGGACATCAGTCCTTTAGGTTGTATATTGAGGAATAGACACGGGAGATGATTTGATTGAAACTTGATATATGGTCCTCTAGGTTGTACTCCCTCCGTCCCAAAATATAGTTCTCATTTCCATTTTGGGTGTCCCAAAATATAATTTTCTTTTTCATATGTAGTTCCACATTTTTCCGTAATTGATTGAGGAATAGATACGAGAGATGACTTGATTGAAACTTGACATATATTCTCGTTTCAAAAGTAGATTAACAAGCTAAGTTAGGCAGCTTACAGTGAGATTGGCAGTGAGATCATCATAACCAGATCCAGCAGAAGCAAAACTAACAGCATGCAGTAGATCCACTTTTGTTGTATTCGGGTCTAAAAAGGCCGGTATTGCAACAGCTAAACCTAGTGCTTCAGCTGCATGTCAAAGAAAAAAAAATTGTATCAATTAGCAAAAAAAGCAGTTATAGTACTTTTTTTTTTTTTAATACAACATTTGCTTTTTAGGTATTTAGATTAAATTAATTGAATGTTCATTTACCCCATCAAAAAAAAATTGAATGTTCATTTAAATAAACAGAGATAGAATCAAATATGCAATAAATTGAATTGCACAAGGAAATTGAATTCCGCATTGTTTTAAAAACAAAACTCAGATTTGAAAATTGAAAACTATGTTTAAGATTAAAATTCGATGGACGGTGATAGTTTAAGATGATACTTCGGCACAATAAATGTTGATTAGAATGGTGTAAAACAATAAATACGGGCACATATTTAAAAAAAAATGTAGGGATATTTGGGAAAGTTTAGGTAGAAATGAAGGATAATTTAGTCCAAATAAATTTAAAAAAACAGGCACAATATTTTGAGACATCCTAAAAGAAATGTGAGTATTATATTATGGGACAGAGGAAGTATAATTCAAGTCCGATGACATCTCCTGACCCAAAAACTAGTTTTTCATCTAAGATAAAAGAAGTATCCCACTATAATTGTCTACTCCTTTGATGCATCAATCACTGACATCAACAAGTAGGAATCTTATTTATTGATGAGTTGATGACTATCCCTGTCATTGTTAACTCTTATTAGATGTGATGAAATTTGATACTATCTATATCAAAGGATGAAAGGATTCACAGGACCATATCATCATCAGGTAAGCAGATAAAGACTCAGGGGACTTCCACGATCTAGACTTCTTAACTTTGTACCATAATTCCCTAGCAAAATGAAGTATTGGATTATTTTACTACATTCATACTAAGAAGGCATATTTCTCTAGCATAATGATATGCATACAACATTTTATGAGAAACAAAAAGAAGTACTAATAACTTGTTCTAATGTTGCCGAAAAAGAAGTTGTTCTAGGACACAACTTACATTTAATTTGTTTCTTCTTTTTGGGTTATAATATATCATCTTTGAGACTATAGCCCATTATTTCCCTATCATATCATATTCTACAAAATTATATATACCAAGTATGTCTTCGTTTAGTAGTTAAGATTGAGGTGTTGTCATTGGTCACAGGTTCAAATCCCCCCTTGCCTTTTTTGTGCCATAATAGGTCACATGTATTAAACTATTCTGGGAGTCCAACCATCAGCTTAAGCTTTTGGTTGAGCTAGTCTTTTGACATGGTATCAGAGTCAGCGTGACATAAAGATCACGGGTTCAAATCTCATCCACCCCCTCATTTCTAAATGGAATATTTAGCATCAGGTATGAGGGAGGCTTGTTTTGTATCCACACTTCAAGCAATGGGCTCTCGTGTGAGGGGGTGTGATAGAGTATTAAACAATTCATAAGACTCCAACCATCAGCTTAAGCTATTGGTGGAGTTGGTCCTTTGACAGTACTTTATACTGCCTTCTTGACTTATATGGATAAAAAAAATTCTACAAAATTATAATATCTTAGTATAACTCTCTAATACATATATAACAATGCAAATTAACTATCAAACTTAATATGTATTGACCATTGCATCAAAACCAAACTTGTATGTAGTAGACAAAGGGAGTACAAAGATATTTTTACCAACAAAATCAGTTCCAAGTTTTCCATTAGAGAACCTCCCTGTAGGGCGGCTACCAATGAAGTCCATCCCATAAGGTAGGAAATTGCTCTTCATCGTGGTTGCGATGCGGTTGTTGTTGCCAGGATCAACACTAGAATCCCCAAACACTAACAAACTCGAAAGCCGGTGTTTAGCTTTCAAGTCTCTAATTTCAGGCACTGTCATAGCATGTAAATAGTTTGGCATATACATCATGTAGAACAATAATGCACAAAAACAAGAATTTCTTAACCCCATTTTTCTTTAGTGGTAAGTATTACAAAACCCCAAGAAAATATAACCAAGGGAGAAATAAAGCTGATATTTGAGCTTAATATATATACTAGCACCGTAGTACGTACAGTAATAAAGTTTGATTCTTACCATTTCCACACACAAAAAAAAAGGAAAATTTTATCTAAATGTTAGTATCTCTATTATATAACTCAAGGGATGAGTTATCGTGTCGCCGATGAAATGTCTTTTTAGCTAAATATATATAGCTAATTGGATATTCGGATTTTGTATAATTATATCCTTTTCGAATTTAAAGATGGGTGAAAATTTCCAATAATAACTAAATAAGCATTAACAAAGTAACTTGACATAATGAGAAAAATGGTTACTGAATAAAAAAAATTACAAATTTAATTTGACTGTAAAACTTCACATCTAAATGTTTATCTCAATTTCTAAAAACTTTACAGATTACAGTAGTTTGTATAATAATAACTATAAATTAAACTTCTATAATTATATTTTGATGAAATTTATTAAAAAATAAACCCAAACAATCTACGTACGCATCGCGTGTATGGAAGACTAGTTTTTTTAAAATAAAATAAAAAGTCATTGTCAAGTGAACTTAATTGGTAGAATGAAATTTGAATAGATATTGGTGGAAATATTTATGGGTTCAAGCAGTTAGGTTCATCTAACATATTATTGTTGGTCTTTGTAGGGATCAGATGCAATAACTATAGCACGGAATAGTAACTGATGGTGTGAAGGCTTTCTTCATGATAAGACATTAGATTGAAATGAAAGAATTAATTAGGTTGATCCAGTTACGTGTTTAAAAGAAAATTTTGCACTAGCTGTGCCATTTAATGAGGCACCATTTTGTCTTGATAATTCAAATCAACCAATGTCCCCTCTTGCTTGATCATCTCTCATATCAATAATAGTAGTGTTATTGGCTCTTGGGGATGTGATAATGAAGGCCGTCTTAAAAATTTTGAGCATCTGTGCTAATTATAAAATTGGGCCTTAAATATAAACATATTTTTCATAGATTGTAAATATATAAATAATTATTAATATTTTGGATAAAATAAAGGTCGGGTTTGAACAATATCAATAATCACAAATATTGAGTTTAAGACTCTTGCACCCTCTAAAAAGCTAGAAAATTTGTTGTGTGTCACTTTATACGCTCTATTAGACGGCTTTGAATTATTTAAATAATGTTGGTGGTGGTAATCATCGATTAAATTTCAAGGTTTATGCTCACGTTATGTTTATTACAACAATGTTTTTCTTTACATTTGCGAGTTGTCTTTCTTTCTTTTTTTTTGGGCTCTTTATCTTGTTTAAGGTATAAGGTACCTTTAAATTATCTTATTATGCAAATATTTTTATTCCGAACCAATTACAGGACAGATGGTGAAATACTCGACTATAATGTGATATCCAAAATTATCAAACATAACACAAAAAATTTGGAGTTGGCCCAAGTATGATCGAAGTTGCTTTGTTTTGTGTTTCTATTATGTATATTTATTGTTCTGTGGAACATATTTTAGCTTATTTTTAAAACTTAAATATTGTTCAAAGTAATCTTCAAGGACCTCATTCTCTAGAAGTTATTCTTAAGGACTTGAGAATGAGGCAATGCCAAATTATTAAAGTGACAATAAACAAACAAAAAAAACACCATATATAATAATATTGGTAAATAAAAACACTACTTTACATCCACAACATTTGCCTCATTACCTTCAAAATAAATGAAATATTTTCTTTGAGGAAACTTTAAAGGAAAAAGATAATAATACATGGAGATCATTGGAATTTTATGTTAAAACGGGTACAATCGTCCTAACCATGCAACATGCATGGACCAAACGTATATATCAATTAATTGATAGAAATAAAATATGATGAAGAATAACACCACGAAAATTTGTTCAATGTTATTATACAATGGTGTGTTTTGTTTTTTTGGTTGATAATATTTTGAATTAGTAACAGGTAAGATTTTACTCTTGGGATCAATTAGTCAACACACCTTGGCTTAAGCCAAGGTTTTGTAATAAGGAAAGGTAGCTGAGACTGAGAGTGCTTCATTGTTTAAGTTCTAGTTGATGATTTCATGAGTTAGGTGTCGTTTTTAATGCTTCTCAACCTAGCACCCAACAACTAGTTATTATTAACGCACATGATCAAATACGATTAGTAGCCAGTAGCCACACAAAAGTAAGGAGCTTTTGTATGAATAAAACAAATTTCATACTCTAATTGGTAAATGTAGGACTTTAGGGGAAAACAAGGGACCCACATGCCAATTCGGTCTGCATTCGACCCTAGGTTGCTTCGATTGAAGGTAAAAATCAGAACCGACTTCGACAAAAAATAATTTAAATCCGACTACGTTTAAAAAGTCCGACTCCAAGTTGGGGGAGGGTCGGACAAGTTGGATCCCATAAAAAGTCAGACATCAGAAATCGATTCTGACTCCGACTTTAAGGCAATTAATCCCTTTTTTATTTTTATTAATGTATTATATATGTATATGTATAATCTGACTCCGACTTTGAGTCAATTATATTATCGATTAAAGAAATGATTGTTAAAAATAATAGTAATGTTTATATTATTGTTACTATAAAAGATTTCATATGATTATTACAAATAAAGTGTTGATTAGATTATTTGTATTATAGAAAATTTTCTATTGAAAACAAGCGGGCTGAAAAAAGGTCGGATCAAGTCGGGGGATGTTCGGATTTTAAATCGGGTCAGGCTCGGTTTTTTAAAGTCGGTCAAGCTCAAGTTTTTATAGTCGGATGTATGGGTCGAACTCGTGTATAGAATCCGACTTTTAGTAGGGTCGGAGCCGGATTATGCATAATTAGGTCCATATTCGGTCTGTTGTCATCTCTACCCATACATGAAATTTTTTTGGGTCCCACTCGGGATCCCTTGGTAAGAAAAAGGACCCTATTGGACCAGCACCTCGCTCAAGTCAGTCAGCCCAGCTATACAGGTCAACGCTTGAGGATAAGATGGATATAAGGGAATCCATACTCCCAAGCACAAGTAGGTAGTGGGGTTCAAACTTGTGACCTCCAAATCATAAGATGAGTTCCCCACTATTTCCAACAAGCAAGCTTGGTTCTACCCATACATAAATTCCCACCCATACATAAATGCCCAAAGTAACTAGTATATCTTTACTGTACATGATATTTCATTCATATGGTTTCGGTATAGATACAAGTCATACAGTTTACAAGGGAGTACAAGCTATATTTAAGACGAGCGGAATGTGAGGCTTGGGTTGATGATCACCTGACACCTACAAGAAAGTCAATAAATTTAGCTGATCTTAGGCTTGAGGGAAGGATAACTCCCACGATATGTCTTTCATTAGTTGAGAATTGATTTTATATGAGAAGATTTTGGATCAGAAACACTATATTGGTCAGACTTTCATTTTTGCATTCAATATCATATACTACACGAGTCCTCGGATTATCGACATGTAATTATAAACAATTTGATATTGTAGTATTTTGAAATTTGGTTAGGTCAAAATTTTAATCGAGTCGACACTTGAAAATATATTTGTGTCTAAACTCTAGCACAAATTTTCAAAATTGTATAACATAGCTTGAATATATACTTCACACAATCACGTTCGTTGTTGGATTGTATTTATTAGGTGTCACATAGCATTATCATAGGTCATACACTCATACATTTGTCCAACAACGTTTCTTTTAGACGTTAGTCCAATAACATATATAACTAATGTGTAATAAATAAATGAAAAAATTGATGTCAGGGATCTTACCTTTAATCATACATTTTATAGCAATCTCAACTATCAATTAACATATATAGGTCCCAAATTTAGACGGTTGTCACTTTATATGAAGCCAACTAACTTATAACTTGTTGAGCAGCTCAACACATGTATGCGCACGGCTCGTTATTCATCTCCTTCTCTATCTATCATCGTAGAGCTTCAGATTGACCTAATTGGGTTATCATAGCATCAAAGCTTCCATCATTCTAGTATGCATATTGTGATTATCATCACAAATTTCTCATCAAATTGACCTAAGTGCGACATTATTGTAGATTTGGGTGACGCTTAATTAAATCCTCGAAATGATTTTCTTTATCTTCGACGACATCTCTCTCAAAAGTCAAAAGTATAATCATTTAACTAGTCAGATTGACTTTAACCTAACATATATACTTCTATATCCCAATCCTCATATAGATATATGGGCAATTTGTTTGAGGTATAAAAGACACATTTGTCAGTAATGAAAAGTAAGGAGAGGCCAGGTAGAATTAGTAAGGAGCTTTTAAGTAGTTTTGGTGCTTATTCCTAATACATATAGTCTTTATCAAATAATAGACAAGTACGATTATATCTTTATTCTACTTAACAATTCATTTATTGTTCTTGTTGTGGTGGTGGTGGTGGTGGTGATGTTGCTATTGTTGTTGGTGATGTAGTAGTAATATAACATTAAGGTCTTATAATTATACTTTATTGTTACAAGACTTGTCCAAGTACTTCGATTTCTAATACTCTGGTGGTAATAATAAGAGTATTATAGACATATTTTCTTAGGCCAAATTCCTTGTTGAAAGATAATATCTTATTCGTTAGTGTTTTTTATTTTCAATTTTCATCATTTTCAAAAACAAAAAACAAAAATATGAAATCCAAAAAAAGAGCAGTTTTCCGTTTTTCTGCTGTCATATTTCAAAATTAACATGTTTAGTATAACTATAACTAATTTTAATTTTATCTTACACCTAAAAACATATGAATTTATATTCGAGGTTGAGGTGGTGGAGTAGTAGCATCGCTTCCCACCTAGACCTGGCAATGGGACCGTACCAATCGCATCGGATTCGGACCAGACCAATTCCGATCGGGCCTTTTTTGGATCAAATTAAATTCGGATCGGACCAAATTTCGGATTATTCTTCGAATCGTCATTGGATTGGGATGCTTTTCGGATCGTACGGTTGTGGGTCGGATGGTGGATTGTCTCATCTTTATTATGTATGGATTTGTTACTCCTTTGGTCTGATACTTTCTTTGACTATGAGCTTTTGTTATGTATATATGGAACTGCTACTCTTCGTCCTCTCTAAAGGTATACATAACTAATTTGCTATAGTTAGAACTTGTGTCAAAGAGTACTTGCAATCATCGATTTTTTTTAAAACATGTTAATTACGGGTACTTCGGATCAAATCGTAATGGAGGCCAATAATTTCTGATTGCTTTGGGATCGGGTTACCTCTGGATTGGATTGATTTCGGATCATGCAAGATCATGTCGGATCATTCAGATTTCTTATGAGTTTTGGAACAAGATTATTTCGGACCGGGTCGTTTCAAATTCAGACCAAGATTCGGACCGTCTAGTTCGGACCCATATCGGACCACGGATGGGATATTTTAGATCAGGACCAACTTTGCCAAGTCTATTCCCACCTCATATCCCTGAGGTCTAGGGATCAAATCTCATAGGACTCATTTGAAGATTTTCCCTTATCCTCCCTCAAGTGAGTCCCCTTTATCTTATCTTAAAAAAAATATGTCATTTATATTCATAAACACCAACCAAAGACCCTTGAGTTCAATAGTATGGCTTCCACATTGGAGACCAAGGTTCAAATCTTGGTGGAAGCAAATTTCAATATTGTTAGGGGAAGGGGAGGAGGGTTTTGGGCTTATTGGGCCTGTGGGTGAGAGGTCTTGTGCGAGGGCAATACAGAGAAAATTTATCTTACCACAGGTTCTCGAGAAGAGCCCAAAAAAAATATTCATAAAAATCAAAAACTGACAATAATACTGAACATGCATTAAGCTATTACTTTCATCCTTAAACTTTTAAGGATTTAGCTTATAAATATCATTTAATCATTTATCAAGTCATGACATTCATTTTTCCTCATTAAAATATAAAATTATAAAAGAGTAAAAGACTAGTTGATATCTAAATAATGCAAAAACTCTACTAAGTAATAGAGAAGATAAGAGGGGAAAAAAAGACCAATTTCAATGCCAAAACTCAAGAATGACAAGAGTTTTATCACCAACTTTATTTTATTGAAACTATCATCATTGACCCTCAACAATCACCAAAATTTGGAAAACAAAAATTGCTAAATGGCCATAACATTGACATTGTCATCTCACCCTCCTCCATCTCTCTCCTCTTTACTCTTAAACCCTCTTCACCTTGTCAGCAGAAGATCTTCATACTCTTACAAAAGAAGACAACCTCAAATCCAACAAAAACCCACTTCTCCTCTCTTCATCACCAGAGCTATGAGAGCTGTTGTCCAACGTGTCACTTCCGCCACTGTCGAGGTATCCCCACTTTCTCTCTCCTCTTTCCATTTCCCACTCCATCATATTATAATTATACTTTCCGTAGACGTCGTCTAGCTTAGTTGGTAAAGTCTTGTCGGGGTGATATCCAAGACTTGTAATTGAATCTCATTTATAATATTTCTGTGAATGTCGTGTAGTTTAGTCGATAAAGTCTTGTAGGTCTTGGTACTGATACCCAAGACCTGTAATTGAATCTCGTCTATATTATTTATGTGAATGTCGTGTAGTTTAGTCGATAAAGTCTTGTGGGGTGGTACTGATACCCAAGACCTATAATTGAATCTCGTCTATATTACTGCACTTTAGTCACTCTCTGACACCAAATAAACAAAATTGGATTTTTGTTTTCAGGTGGAAGGTCGTATTGTCTCGGAAATTGGGCCAGGGCTTCTTGTCTTCATTGGCATTCTAGAATCTGATTGTGATTCCGACTCTAATTACATGTATGATGTATTAGTTCTTAGCTCTTAGTATGTCTGTCTTGTGTTATGTGTTATTGATAAGATAAACTGTCAAAGTGTTGAACTTTTTGTATGTGATTTTGTGGAATTTTATTGGATTTGTTTGATTAGATTTTGTTCTAGGATGACCCAATGATTTGAATGTGTGTTTAGAGTGATGTATAGTTCATAGTGGTTATGATCGATTTGATGATGAATATTTTATATTGGTATATTGTAATCAAGATTTCACCTTTCTAAATACAAGTAGTAGCTCATAGGTGATGCTATTCCCCAGATTTTCGTACAGGACATTTGTGATTCTATGTGCAACGTTCATGAGTCGATAATCGATATATACAATATTCGTTGTTGAGTATACAAACACGCAATGTTATGAACAAAAAAAAAGGGGGTTATGATGGTTTTAAGTTTTAGAATGAATATGATTTGGGTATGATAATGTTTATGGGAAGATGAAATTAAGAAATGATGTTTTGCCAGATGCAGGAAGGTGTTAAACATGAGATTATTCCCAAATGAGAATACAGGTAAAGCTTGGGATCAAAGTGTAAGACCCACTATCCTTTCTGTCTTTGTATGTATTAGTTTTTGAATTCGCCATTCTAAGGGTTGTTTTATTTTGTGCACTAAAATTTATATTGTTGATGAGTTCTTAGAAGAATCTAGTTATTGATTTGTTTGATTTGGATTTTCAGGTTGTGCAGAAAAGTTATGAGGTTTTATTGGGTAAGATGAAGATTTAATTTTTGTTAGAGATCATGAGATTTTGTTTTCCGTTTGAAATTTAAAAGTTGGTTATTTGTGAATTTGCCAGTGAGTCAATTTACACTCTATGGAACATTGAAGGGTAACAAGCCAGATTTTCATGTGGCTATGCCTCCTCAAAGAGCAAAACCATTTTATGAGTCTTTGGTAGAAAAATTCGGCAAGAGTTACAACCCGACTTTGATCAAAGGTAACTCCGACATCTTATTAGAAAAGTTGGTCTTTGTTGTGATTATCTTTTCTGCATTTTACAGTGGAACTTGGTAAGGAATACAATAAATTCTTTTCTGACTTCTTTGCTTATCATAACTCTTGGTTAGATATAGTTTCTACTGTTATTATACTCTGTTGGCTGTTGCAATGTGGAATATGAAAATATTGTTTTAGGTTGTAGTATCAATGAGCCAAGCCAAGCTCAAGTCTTGGCTATCTCAGTTTGGCTCGAACAAACTCAAACTCAAGCTTAAGCTTGTCAAGCTCAGACATTGCAGGCTCAGTTCCGTTGAGTTTGTTGCTCAACTCAAGCTTGAGCATGTCGAGTTCTAACATACAAATGTTTCTTAAGAGAGATCTTCATATTCCTTACTTTTTTGCTAACTGGATTAAGGTTCCAACATAGTTGTTGCTGTTGTAACTTTTTGCTAATTTTGAGAGGTGCTAATAGTATTTCGCTGACTTTAACTTCTACTCCTGAATTTGAGCCTGCTCAGGAGCTTTTTTAGCAGCATAGCTTTGTTGTACTTGGTTTGTTTAAGTCTCAAATAAAGCAAGCTCAGTAGCTCGGGAGCTGGTTAGACTCACATACGTACCCAGTCATAGTACTCAATTCTTGTTGGGTTTTTTTATATATACTGCTGATTATATGTAACATGACAAATGATATGGCCATCTATTTTCCATGAGATTCAGGAAACCTAATTCCCTGTGGCTCATTGCTGAAGTAATTGCCATAAAGGGAGTTTCATGGAAAGTTTGAATTGCTTCTTTGTGTAGATAAGGAATGTAGGACGACTTAATTGATTCAACTCTGCCATGATGCTGTTGTATGTTTTTATGTTACCTTGGTGCTACATGTTTGTTATATTTAAAAGAGTGCTTAAAGATGGTAGTGTCTCAAATTTTTTTGTGATATAAAATACTGAATCCTAAGTTCACAACCAAGAGAACCTCCACTCCAACTTAGTTGAACAGGTGCGGTTTTATGTAAATCATGAGTACTGAGATTTGCTCAGATCTGGCATAGTTGTCATTGGACTCATATTTTGCTCACACCCAGCATACTGGCATAGCTAGCAACCATCAATATGCTTTATTTGTGACATTATTGTTGTTTTGAGCAAAGAAGCAATACCCTTAGAAAGATCAGAATTGTGTGTACTGTGGCTTTAATGGCAACTAGTCTTACATGCACGCAATCGATCATGTGTGATAACAAATGAAGTAAAAATAAAATTAATTGGGTAAAAAACTGTTTTATATTTTTCTTTCTCAAAAAACTAATGTTCAATTTAAATGTCTTACTTCCCCCTTTTCCATTCAAATGAAACAGTTAGTTATCTTCTTTTCTTCTTCTTTTATTCTTTTTTTTTTATTTTTTGGTGTCCCCCATGTGTTGCCTTATATAATAGAGATAGTGTTCTTCGACTAGGCTCTAATGGTTTTGGCATTCAAAATTGTCTACATATTGCCCTCTAGTAAAAACAAAAAACAAAAAAAGAGCGCTAGGGGAAAATGGAAAAATAAGAGAGAAATTAGTAGGAAGAGTTTCTATATCTTTATTCAAGAGGTTTCAGAAGAATATATGTTTCTCTCTTAAGATTAAAAAAAAAGAACATGATAAGATGTCCCCATTACACATTACCAGTTTACCACAAGCCAAATTTTGATTCAAAAATATAAAAAATAATACCATTAAGATCTAATTGTACCTTTTATCTTAATCTCACTATTGAAAAGGGAGCATACATGTTCTTAATCTACCATGGCGGTATTCCTGTTGACCAAGATAATCTTGTTATTGTGATCAATTTGCATCTACTCTTGATGTTTTTAGACCAAGTAACAGAACGAAATATTTCTTGGCTTCATTTAGCTACAATACGAGATCAGTGATACTCTTACGATATTAACTATAGTATCTTGATTATGTGCAAAATAAATGTCAAGCTGGTTGAGAATCTCGTAATCTATATGCATGGATGCCTGGGTTTTGACATGCTAAATATATGGTTGATACCTGATGTGTGGTTACATCTCACTGGCTCTGTTTCGTTCTCATTACTGCAGATGGCGTATTTGGAGCAATGATGAAGGTAATGTTTGTTTGCTGAACACCTATCTTTCTGCTACATACTTTTCTGAGAACTTCTATCTTATGTTTTATTCTGATGATGTTAAGGTCAATCTGGTGAATGATGGACCAGTAACCTTGCAACTGGAATCACCACAGACATCTAAGTAAAGCATATCCAACCTCATTGATCAATTTCTTTGTAGTTTTACTTTCTTTACACCACATTATTTTGTAATAGGTGTTATCATTAGATCATTGTGTTGAGCTGACAAGCTAGCTATGTGATTTTAGGAGCGAAAACGACACAGAACAACCATGAGTTGTCATCCATGGTTATTGGATCAGAATCGGAACTTGCATTTTTGTGTTTAGAAGAAGCTCATCGAAATTGAAGTTGGCAGACGAGACTTATTTTTGAAGCTATTCAGCCGATTAGAGCAGTTGTACTTCAAAACTGGAGAATGATATTCCAACTTTGATGAAGGTTGATGTTGATCCTTTTGTTCTTGCTATTGAGGCCTTTGCGCATTAGGTTACAACGTAACTAACAATGAAGGGTGCATATGTGCCATCATTTTATACTGTCACTGGCTAGATTGGCTTCTTTTTTTTTCCTAGTACCTTCAACATTTGAGGGCAAATTGGCAATGTAATTTTTCATTGATAAATTATTTGTAAAAGTATCCAGAAACATTTTTTCTTTGAGCTGTGTTTCCATTATCATAAATTTCTCTATTTTTTTGAACCTTTTTGGTAACAAAACAATATACATCCTCGGTTTAGAAAAGTTGAACCATTTTTAACTTCACATATGTCGATGTATGATTTCAACCATTAATATCTTGAATTATTAATAAGTAAAAATTAAAAAAAAGTTTATACTAAAAAATTCTACATCGAGACAAATTTAACAAGACTCCCATAAATCACCAAAGACAGTTTAAGTTTAAGATGTGAACAGTGTATAAAATAGAAATGTTGTAACTATTTCTAAACGGAGGAAGTATGACAGAATAATCATAATTAGATTAACCTTTTCTAAATGACTAAATTCCAATCTTTTATGGTCAAAGGCATATGACAAAGGAGGAGTAGAATCAACTCAGCCAAGCAGGCTTCAGAGAGGCCGACGTGAATAGGTTGTGATCACTAAAATAGCACTTGATTGACATTATATTAGTACATAGTATCCAAAATGTTGCATATCTTAGTAATATGTCCTACCATTCTTAGTATTGCTGGGCAAAGAAAGCTAATGGTTAGTCCAATATGTACAGTATGATCAACAAATCCAATGCCAAACTTAAGTGCCATCTAATTACTGTCTAGAATTGAGAGCACTTTTCATGTAGCTTCCTCAGCTAGCTTAACTTGCATCATATTTAGATGTATTTTCCAAAAGATGGTTGATATATAATTTACATCAACTGCAGTCTAGTCTGGCGGACAGAAGTATTAGTGTTGATCTACTTCATAATCTTTCCTTTCATCGCCAAGAAGAAGCATATCCTATAGAACAAACATGGTTAAACAACCAAATTAAAGACATGTGATCAGCAACGGCCAGTGAAGTACACATTTCTAATAGTTCAGGCGATAAACAAGGAAATACAGCTTTGTTTGGTTGGACGAAAGACATTTTCAATAAATAGTAGTTCTCCATGAAAATATTTTCCAAGGGAAACACAATTATCAATTAGTTTTTCCTCTGTTTGGCTTCTCACAAGAAAAGTTAAAATGAAAATTGAAATTGAAGAGAGACGGTTGGTGGGAGAAGATAAAGAAAGGTACAGAAAAGGTTTACAAACCTTGGGAGAAGAACTATTCTGCACCTTTTGGGAAACTATTTTCCACCATTAGAAACCAAACAAAGGAAAACGGGAGACTATTCAACCACTTCTCAGGGGAAACGATTTCCTCCCAACCAAACACTCACTACTACCTTTAAATCAAACACTTCAATATTACCTTTACACTATGTACAAAAGGAAAGCTCCAGAAGGATTTGAAAACGCCTATGACCTTGTAGACAGCACAGTTGCTGCTGTAAATAATGCTTCCTTACCAATAGGCAATATCTGCAAGTGCCTGCGTGTTAATTATAAAAAGTTTCAATCTACTCAATTCAAGGTTTAGCTGTTTAATGCAGCATAATTCCAAACAAAACTTCTCTAATAGATAAATAGAAAGACTTGATTACTTGAAAGTTGCAAAAGAAATGGAAATCTTGACCAGACCTTTAAGACTTGAAGTCGTGTATGCGACAGAGCTCTTAATGTATACACTATATGATCCCTTCCTTTCTTTTCATAAGGCATGCACAAATTTCGAGATTGAAATATTACCATTGATCACTTATAATACATACTGATAAAAATGGAGTATATAAGATAATATTATTGTGAAAGTACCTTTTAAGAATATTACAGAAGTAATTTTATCAACATACCTAAAGAGATAGATATTGGTAATCAAAGAAAAGTTATGGAAATCTTGCACATCTTAGAATAGGACATGGAGAGACTAGAGAGTAGTTGGCTTAACTACACTCTGCCACACGGTCCACACCATTGTTCAATCGTCCACGTGCATAGACAGTAAAAGACTCAACTGGACTGCAGTGGAGCTAGTATATCATGTCAAATCAGTGCAACAATATCATGCCACCTTGAAATTGCATAAACTCCAAATTTTGCAAATCGCCAATAGCACAAGACAGGAAAATAAGTAGGATTACATAGAGAGTTAAGACTCTTACTCATCTGTTTCCTTGAGCCTGGTGAAGGCAGAAATTATATTCTTGCAAATGCTTGCTAATGGACTGCTTCCAATCCCTTTTGAATCAAAGAACTCTTCAAGAAGTTGCTCCTTGGAAATTGACATGCAAGCCTACAGCATAACATATTGAAAGAAACTAAAAACATCATGCTGTCGTTATATTTTGTGTTTTTTAAGCATACTAAATTATATGCGAGATTTGATGTAGTCTGACATATTTCTAGTCCTTGTAGGGCAACAACCACGTCTTCCCGGAGAGTACTTATTAAATGTTCTTATAACCAAAAATAAAATCCGAATGTAAGATTGCAAGCACATTCCGTTAAACAAAAATAGAAATAACGTTTCAACTAAGACAAAATGTCTCATTCGAGGATTGGGGGAAGATAATATAATCACCTGAAGAGCATGTGCTAACAGTACTTGAACTGCTTCAGCACCAACTTTCTTAACAATGCCTTTCGTACTGGTGCTATTCACAAAGCACTTGAAAAATCCAATATTTGTTGCATCATCTTGTGAGCCTTCTGACTTCCTCTTGCGAGTAGAAGGCTGTGAGCCATATTAAGGTTAGTGTAACAAAGAGGAAGATGGTAAGATTTTTAGCAACACACCATGCTTCCCGATCTTAACAACCAACTAACTGCACTTTTTTATGGCAAAGGCAGCCACACATAACAAATGTGAAAGATGAAAAAGGATTAACTTCATTGAGTAACAAAGGGCATTTGGGTATTAAGCTGGATGCAGCTGGGAACAACACAGGAACAAGGAAAGAATGGCTCTCGACCTTCGAGGCTCTTGCGAACAGACATTAAATCGAGAGTGAAGAAGAAACAACATATCTTTATGGGAAAAGTAAGTAAGAAGCATTCTATGGCAAAGATTACCTATACCAAACAGGGTATGCTTAAATTCACAAAGAGAATCAAGGTGCAAGCAAAAAACTCTCCATTGAACGATTTCTCTTGCTAAAATTATCTTTAAAAGGATACACTATTTTGCACTCTAGAAGCTGCCAATCAATTTTTTTTTTTGAGTTGTCTTTTGACATATAATTTGGTCACATGTAACTAAGAGAAAACTAGCAACAGATTTTATTGCAACTTGGTATGAAATTGGATGTAGAGCTTACTTTGACATTGTATTTCTGGATGTATTGTGAAACAATTTCCAGCTTCAATCTAGGTTCATCTAAAGCCTGCAGAAGTGTTGCAGAACATACAATGACAATAGGGCATATTACAAAAAAGAATAGCTGATCCCCATAATTCCATAATGAATTGGCAAGAGTAAAGAGACTGCATTCATTGCAACCAAATATAAGATAAGACGAGTAAATACCAATTATTTCATGACTAAGTAGACGAGAAGTTTAATTTTTTAGAGAGATTCAGAACCCTTAATCCATATATAAGTGACTTAAGAGAGCAGCACTACAGGCCACTACCAAGTCTAGGCAATAAGACCTGTACTTCTAGGATATATACCTGAAGAAACGGGGTAATTATGTCTTTGTCATAAGAGAGCTCATCAATTATCAACTCAACCACAGGGACTCTGCAAACATGCCAGAGCATAACTAGGATTAACAATACACGGAGTAGTACCAGACTGACATTAGCAAGAGGGAGAATCAAGAGTCATGAGGATGAAGGGCAAAGGCATGCTAAAAAGAAGACAGAGTTCATGCACAAAATTACATTCCAGAGAGAGGGATATGCCTTAATAGAGTGATATTAAAACCTGCAAACTAGTAACAGATACTTCAGAATTTTTTTATAAAAAGATAGGGGATACCTTGCACCATCTGCTCTCGTAGTGAGGCTTTGCATATCTGCCTTCTTCCGTGACAGGTCAAGCTCCGTCATCTGAAAGCATCAACCATCATGAGTCGTGACTTTAGAGTTGAGCAAGGATGTTAGATAACCTCTCTCTCTCAAATAATGGAAGTTGCAAACATACCAATATTATAAGTTTTTTCACAGCTTTACATGTACACTTCTCTGCTTCTGGTAAACAAAGACCTAAAGCTGAATCGCTATTGTTATACATCACCATTGAAGCGCTTTTTGCAGTTAAACCAGTATCACGATTTACTGAAGCATTCCCAAGGAACAGATCACACAGAACAAAGATACTATCATAAACCAAGTCCTTGTAAGTTATTTGCCTCGACCCCTGTCACAAAATCCACTATGAGTAATCTTTATGCAAAATTGGTTAGAGATTAGTTTAGTGCATTAGAAAAGGAATCTTGGTCTCAAAAGATCTCCACAAAGAAATCATCGTATTCTAAATTTCCAATTTTGAGACATACCAGAAGCTTATTAAGCAACGAATCTCTAACACAAATCCAATTCGAATTCTCTGAGGTCGAAAAATAGAACTGGTCAGAACACCAAAAACGTAAGTTGTTACATAAGCTGTTTGATAAGCAAGGAGAATGGACATAATGAGTTACCTCGAAAGTGGTGGTTACGAGGTAAAAAGTCTGCTTCAAGAATATAAACTAAGTATTGAAACAGATACATTTTAGCAAGGAGCTCTAACTGCACCATAGTAATAAAGAAGATTAGCAGATTAATTCTCTAACTAAAACTCTACGCCATAGATCAATGAAGCAAATATCACATGGTGTCACGTGGATTCTGATATGATTGAAAACAATAATAATGATAATAGTAGTAAAAATTTACAGAACTATTTAGCAATGAGAGACAGCAACAGTATACCTTTGTGTCTGACGATTCTGGTTCATTAGCCACTTTACTGAGACTCTCTAATAGAAGCTGAAAACCCTGAAATAACAAGTGTGTAGTTAAAGGAAGCTCCTAGCTTAAGAAGTTAGAGTAGCTGTAAGAGATGTGGAGAAGGATTTGGACCGAAGTGAGGATAAGAATAACCTAAACTCCATTGCATGAAGTACATGTGATATAAAAAAAGACTGTTTAGATGTTAACAAAGGCCCAAAAGAAGATAATTGATATTCAGAAAAAGCCAAATCATCATCCTCTTCCCTTACCTCCATTTTCGTCAAATCAACCAATACATAACATTTACAATTACCAAAAATAAAGGACAAATAGTACAGTTCTAAAACTTTGACACTGATTTTTCTCCTAAACTTCAGTGAAACAAATGTATACTCCCTTGCCAAAATTAATTGTCACATTGAACAAATACCATACAACAATGATATGATAATTTATTTACAACAAGACCACCCAAGAAAATCATTCAATCATATGTATCAAGATCTTGATAAGTGCGACAAAATTGCCAATTTAAGAGAGGTGACAACTTTTCTAGACATCCCAAAATAGTCACTTCCTCCATTTGTTTTTTTAGTTGCAATACTTTCACTTTTCCATTATTCACATGCTGACTTTGACAGTATTTTCTAATATATAAAAACAAATGTTAATGTTAGTGTTGGATTTGTCTCAACTTATATTCTCTACATATCGACTTTTGATAATCTTTGCTAAAACACATGAGCTATATGACTATCATCTAAACAACGGAAATAGATTTCAAGCTAGATAAAACGTAGTGAAAGTCAAAAATGTCAAAGATGTTACAACTAAAGAAACAGAGGATGTCTATTACTACCAAATCTATACAACGGAAATAGTTTTCTAGCTAAATAAAACGTAAAATCTTGTCATTTGCAATACCCCTCATAATGACATGAAAATTTGATAATGTAACTCACAGCAGCATCAATCGGTTCCTTAGATCTCTTCTTTGCTGCATGCTTGTCACTCAAGGCAACATCTGAACCAATAGCAATCGGCGACCAAGCCTAAAAACACAACATGAGAGACCTCATCACATTTTAACCATCAAAACTACTGCACTCGTTTTATTCAAAATGCACAATTACAAGCCCCAGTACCTCTTCATAAACAACTAACTCAGTACGTTTGTCAGGATTTCCTTGCTTATCATCTCCATCGGATAAACAAACCCGTGGAAAGTGCTGCATAGTCAACAACAACAATTCCGATAATTCGTTAGCTATACTCTTAATAAGCTAATCAAATGTTTCCAAATTCAACAAGAGATTTTTACTTAATAATATTCACAAGAAGCAGTACCTTCTCTAATTCACAAAGGAGCTGATAACTAGCTACTATAAGTTC
The DNA here is from genome assembly GCF_026745355.1 of Beta vulgaris subsp. vulgaris. Lineage (NCBI taxonomy): Eukaryota > Viridiplantae > Streptophyta > Magnoliopsida > Caryophyllales > Amaranthaceae > Beta > Beta vulgaris. Next base: position 2,284,510 of record NC_079209.1, on the reverse strand, counting down.
CAAAGACTTGGTCTCCCTCATAATCTCGAATATCGCCTTCATCATTTTGCTACAATTTTTCCCATAATATAAATTCACACATAAGCAAAAGAATATATATATATATATATATAATTGATAATTCCTCTATTTCTAAATACAAGCAACATAATGACTTTCACCCATGCCAATGCACCACTTTGACTGTTAATATATTTAATTATTGATTAGTAGAACGTCTACAAATTCATATTCCGAAAATACATTTTGTGACTAATCTAAGAATACATTCTATGATCGCATTTGTATTTGTATATTAGCTAAATGCGGTCAAGGTTATTATCTGAATAGTGCAAGATTTCCAATGTTGCATGTATTTAGAAACAAAGGTTGTATACTTAATACTTGTATATACTTCCTCCATTCTAAAATAAGTGAAACACTTTTGAAAGAACTGTTTCGCTTATTTTAGAACGGAGGAAGTACATAACATACTATACAAAAAGAAAATTAAAAAAACAAATTACTTGGTAGGAGGAGTTCCATTTTCTGGAACAATTGAAGCAAAACGAACAGCCTCAAGAAAAGCCAAGCCTAGGGTTTCAAAAATCAAAAATTCAGATTAGTAATTGTAATTGTAGATTATCGGAATTTAATGGAAGAAATTGGGGAGAGAGAAACTTACGATCATCATGAACATGAGAAGAATCAAGAGAACAGAAAGATTCAAGAATAGCTAAAGTGTTCTCCTCCATTCCTCTGTTACTCGTCGCTCTTCGTTTCGATTTCTCCATTTTCGTCGCTCAACTTTTTCTCTCTCCTCAGTGAAATTGAATTGGGGGTGAAATTGAAAACCCTAGATGTTGTAATTGCGAATGCTGTATAATGTATTGATGTTTGTGTTATTGTTACAGTGGTACTGATAGTATTTAGTTGATGTTCCCGCCAATTCTGAAGGAGGGGAAAGTGTGAGAAAATAAAAAATAAAAAATAAAAAAAGTTTCCGTTGCCGGGACTTGAACCCGGGTCTCTCGGGTGAGAGCCGAGTATCCTGACCAACTAGACTACAACGGAGTTGTTGATGAATTAGTTATTTGGTTGCAAAAGTTTGCGACTAATGGTTCTTCTACGTAATTTATCTACATTACTCCGACACGGATACGGGTGTCGTATCCGAGTAGGGATCGGAGGATCCGACATCCTACTCCAAAAATTTGGCCGATACGGCGACACGGTCAAGAAGGTGTCGAGACCAATATTCTAGATACGTCTATCATTGAAAGTGTCGGAAATAATTTCCCGACACTTTATTTTGATAAATAAAAAATAATTTTAAAATTATCTATTTTTAGAAAATTTATATAAATTCAATTTTATTAAACACTCACAGTATATATAGTATACAAAAATTGAAAAAAAAAAAGAAGAGTGAATTTTTAAAAAGGAGAAGAAAGAAAGAGGAAGAAAGGTCTCGTGGGAAGGGAGTAATTAGGAAAAAAAAAGTTAAAAAAAAAAAACTCACAAATCATAAGCATTTAAAATAAAAGTAAAGTTCACTAAAAATAAGTTGTAATCAATTTAGCTTTACAGTTGTCATGCACCTCACATTTATTATTTTTGTTGCACCCCAAGTTCCCAAAACTAAAGCATTACACTATTCATCCTTCCTATCACGCCATCTTCTATCTCTCTTCTCCCTCTCTCTGGTTCTTCTTTTAACCATTATAATGGCACAACTATTCCGGCCCGATATCATGCCCTAACTTACAAATTTTGAAGGCAAGTGCAATGAATTAGGTAATTGTTCTCCTTTTTCTCTATGTGTTTCTTTCTCACTTTTCCCAAATGGGTATCAGATAGGCAACATTTTTCTAATACGCGTATCGACACCCCATTTACAGGCATTCGAGCGTCGTGTCGAGTCGACACACGACACGCGAAGTAGAACAGGGTGTCGGAGTAACATAGTAATTTATCATACATCCGGGGTGTATTGCGAGCATGGTACACTCAAAGTTATATATTTGCTCATTTCTCATTGGAAAAATTATTTTTAATAAATTAACCTTTGCGCGTTCTTCTTAAAATAAGTCTACCTTTCGATTAATTATGAATAAGTTAACTTCGTATCTGTTTTTGCTATAAATGAGTTAAATCACAATGTCATCTTATTAAAATGTGTCATGTATCATTATTTCAATGTCATAATTTCAATACCTCATAAGTTAACAATATGACATAGTTTTATATAAATTATAGTATATAATAGCATTATCATTACAATTATCTCTCTCTTACTTAATTTAATTAGTGACATACAAAAAAGTACGGTATACTTAATATATAGCTAACACTACATCTCGAAAGATTGTCATAAAAAAAAAAAATAATCTCAACAATTAGAAAAGGGGAAAAAAAGAATTACAATAATCACATGTTTTTCTTTTATCCATATAAGCCATGAAGACAAGTACAAAGAAGGGAAGGGGAGATTCGAACCTGTAACCTCAGTACCTCAATCTTAACCACACGGCCAAGACATCCTTGGTTGTAACAATAATCACATGTGCACTCGACAATCAATCCTCTTTTCTCCATGTTTCTTTCCCCTTTTCACATGAATGTTTCCCATTTTCTCCATAGCTTGTGCAAATGCTTGGAAGAACTTTTGTTTATCCTTAGACAAGCTTTGAACAATAGGCTTAGTTCTAGGGTCCAAATATAACGCTTGATCCGTCACCAAAAGTCCCATATTTTTCTCCAAATTTCCATAATATGCATGATCAAATGTAAAAGGAGTTGTAACATCAAATGGTACCACAATATCTTCATTTCCACCATAATGTGGACAATACATTCTTAAAGCTGCTAAAAACTTAGGATCAATATTTGGTGGTAAATTTTTAGTACCTTTGTTATTGTAAATTCGATCTATAATATACTTGCAATGAGAATATCCAATTGTATGTGCACCCGAGAGAACAACAAGATCCTCCATTGTTAGCCCTTTTGAGGCGAAAAGCTTTAGTAGTTCATCAATAGTGGAATTAGTTTGAGGAATATTAGAAGATACAAGGGATGCTTTCGAAATCTTTCCATCCCATCTCCCTTTCTTCACTTCATAATAAGGACCTCCTGCCTATAACATCAATTGAAAAATAAATTACTATAATGTTAATTTAATCATCAATTCATGCTAGCTTATACTCCGACTCCGTTTCAAAATATAAGACACGCATGATGTTCGAGGTCGAACTTTAGCAATTAATTACTCTTAATTTACGTGGATACAAAATTTAAAAATTAATGTTATTATAGTATTTTTCAGGACGAATTTGACGGTATAATTTTTATTTATCATATTATGAATGAGAGATATTTGTGGTCAAAATATTTTGAAACGGGTATCATACTTTGTATAAATTTTAGTTCAATTAATTATTCCCTTTTGTCTTGATTTATTTGCCTAATTACTAATTAGTTTTTTTTTAGGTTTTAAGGCAAGCCTTTAGCAATTAATATCTTTTAATTTGTTCCATATTAAGAAAACTTACCTCACCTAATAGTATTTATTTATAAATAGAAAACATGATAAAACTTATCAACAAAACTTATAGGACTTTTTTATGACGGAAAACTTATTGGACTTGACTCACAACAAGAATAACTTGTGGATCTAAAGCTGCACCCGATTATTATCTTAATTAAGGTTTGGTTGAATTTTCTACTTTTTTTTTTTGTTTTTGAAAATTTTATATCTATATTTTTACATAGTTATTTATCTGTTGTAGATATGGCATGACATTTGATTAATAAAATGGTTATTTTTTCCTGTAAAAAAACCATCAACTTAACAATAAGTGGTTTATAATTTGGTTGTATGAGAAAATATGGGAAATAGAAATTCCTACGAACTAAAAATTTGGTGAGTTGTTTGGTTGACAATAAAATAGCAAAACGAAAGAATTTTGAGTTCCCATAAAATGAAAAAAGTTACTTACCTAAATCCTCCTAAATAAGTAGCAATTTATTTTCTATAAATTATCAACCAAACAATTTAACCAGGATTCATAAAAATTGCAATTTCATAAAAATTGCAATTTCATAAAAATTGCGACTTCCCGTATAAACCAAACTACCACCTAAAAAAAGCATCAACTTCCATATTTCTCTTCTCCAAGTGCAGTGTTACTGTTCAATTATATAACTCAAAGCACCATGATTTAATTTAACCTTGCAGTTTTTGAGGTGAATGTAACCTTGCAGTTTGTGCAGCTTTTTTGACTCCAAATTTCATGATTTGGTGCATTTAATTTGCTGTATCATATTTTTCGCGTATTATTTCAATAAAATTGGACATTGTTCCTACTTTCAACGTATCATAATAAGAAACCTAGAAAGATTACCAGTCACGGGTTTATTTTGTTCTAATTGGTTGATCTGATTTTTGTCGTTTTATTTCAGTTTTAGAGTGTTTTGTTTAAGATTACATAGAAAGCACTAACCAACATTAGTCTATTTGTTAATTTCCAAGTACTACTCGTGATTAGGTTAATAATAGTGATCTAAATTAGTTTTATTTGTTGTGCAAAAGTTGGCGTGCTTTTGTTTTATTGTCATGACTAGAAGTTGCACATTTTGCTCGTCATGCTCAAAACAAAATATTGATTAAAATACATATTGTTACCATCTTGATTCTTGTTTAATGGTTAACTATAGGTCTATAGCTCAGATTACCAATGCAATCATACAATAATTTGAAGACAGTTAAATTAGAGGGTTTGACATTATATTCTAAATAAAAGGATCACTATTATGTAGTTGCACCATATACTTTCTCACGTTTGCTAAGACGCTTTTTTTAACGTTAATATCTCTAATTGCGTATAAGTAAAAATTATATAAAAAGTTGATATTTTGAATCCTCGTTTTGAGATGAATTTAACCAGATTCCACTTGACTATATTTTTTCTTATATAATAGTGAGATAAAGCTTGTCAAAGTTGGTTGATGAATAGTGATCAAATGTCAAATGGTGCAACTATTTTGAAAGGGATAAAGTATATAGGATAACATTTTTCCTTTATATATACTCTTTCAAACCAATCAAATATTTCGATTAATTCTTTATCAAGTTAGTAAAGGATGTGGAAATGTGCAAACTTACCAAATGAACATAGTCTCTAGTCGAAATTGTAAGAATATCTGAACAAGACACAACGCCTGGACATTTGTTGTCTACCAAGGCTTTGGCTTTGTTGATAAGTTCAAATGCTTCAATAGGCAGATCCTTGTTTAGTGGTGCATCTCTTTCTACTAATTCTTTGCTTCCAGGATTGGACGATATCAATATCGATGCATCACATCCCTTTACAGAGAAGAAATAATTCATATATATATTATTGTATTTTAATATCGCTTATCTTTTTCAAAACATATAGATTAAAATAAGTAAATAACCTACTTTCTAAGACAGATGCACATATGTGATCAAGTCAAAATCAAATAGTAATTGGTCTAGTGGTAAGGTTTATATCCCACATCCTTAAGGTTGTGGGATTAAACGCCAATAAAGACACTTTGAGTATGTGATTCCATGACCTTCCCTCTCCCCCTCCCACCACCACTTTCAACGAGCCTTACATGTGTAACTGACTCGGGGTAATTTATACAAGGTTCTGATTCATTAGTACACTTCTCCTTACCACGATTTTTATCTAGACGAGTAGATACATGGATGATGCAAAGTATGGTTTCTATAGGCTAATACAATGATTGTGTTTTTGATAGTAAGACAACTTAAGGAAAAAGGAAGAATATAATTTAATAAAAGAATAAAGATAACTAAAGGAGTGTAATATTGTCATGTCTTTCCAAAAGACTCAAGAAGATTCCTACTTCCACTTTTAAGGAAGCCATTGTTTTATGTTCAACTAATGCAAATAAATCATCACCTTACTTACACTTTACTATGCAAGTTTGTAACAACTAGTCAATTCTCCACTTTTCTTTTCTGTTTTCTTTAAGATAAATAGTCCACTTTTTAGGACACCACAAGGAAAATTAAACTTCCATAATTTTCTAATTTTACAGATTTCCGTTTTTGGTGCAATACACCTCAAATCATTAATAGGCCATCATAAATTTCCAACATACACATATAAGTAGTGTATTGGTCCCCCTTCAAGCCGTAAAGAACCAAATAATTGGTGCATCACAATTCACATACTTCATATCTAAAGAAATTCAGGAAATAAATTAATGAAACTTCTAAGTTTTACCCTTTATATACTAAACTCAATAGACACAAGTATTCATGTCCCATTAAGCTAAATGTCACAAACACAATCTAAAAGATGAGACATGTGATAATCAAAGCCGAATCATTCTAATCAGAACTAGTTTAGTTGATTAAAATTTTATAAAAGCTACACGACTACATCATAACCCTTTACGTTACATGGGACTTCATTACATGAACATGCTTAGTCGCTTATGTATGTGGAGTACTACCTTAATCGCAGTGATAATAACTACTCCCTTTGTTCCAAAATATAGTTCCCATTTTCATTTTAGGTGTTCTAAATTATAGTTTTCATTTCTATATTTAGTTCCATATTTTTCCATAATTTGTCTAGAAAAACCGTCTCCCATCATTTATTTGTTTCTCGAATTATCTTTTTCCTTTGTTTATTCAACCAAAATGTTACAATTAATGCTCTTTCACCAATTATTTTCCATTCTCTCTCCTAAAATCATCTTTTTCCATACAATATTTATTTAAATAAATAAAAAATCTTTACTATCCTCTCAAATCATACTTGCCTAACTTACCGTGATAAAATAGAAATGAGAATTATATTTTGGGACGGAGGAGTACTAATTAGTTAAGCCAGCCATTATAAACCTAAGCTTAGAGAGTGTGCATGAAATGTACCTCAACAAAGCAATCATGGAAGAAAAGCCTGATAGTGGCGGAAGCAATAGCAGGGGCAGCTTTAAACTGCTCAGACGTGAAGGAACCCACAAGCTTCTCGACGTCAGGGCATGTCTTGGCATAGTAATCTACTGAAAGCTGTCGATGGTGCGCAGAATGAGAGGTGTTTATAGTGTTCAAAAGAATAAGAAGGATGGTGCATAATGTGGGTGTAACAATAGTAGTAGTAGAAGTAGAAGAAGAAGAAAAAAGAGAAGACATGTTTTGTTTGGGATAAGGGCAGCTTAAGGACAAAGTGAAAGGGTACAGGAACCATAGTGTTCAGAGAGAATATATGGAAAACATAGTGAGGAGTGAGGACCACTACAAGAATGAGAAAATTTTACTGTGTGCCAAGTATAAATTTAAGTACAATTTACTATAAAATCAATGTACCTAGAAAATTTAATTTATATTTCGTCGGTTTATCTGTTGTGAAATAAGTGAAACACTTCTCTCTTTTATATGAGAACTTTTTTAGAGAAGTATTTCACTTATTTCAAAAAAGTGTATACTGGCCAACTTTCTGTTATGTACTTTATGAATAAGATAGAAATAGGATTATAATTACTCAACATCAACATTAACACCACAATGTCATTAAAAAAAACTCCAGCCCTCCTCTTTGCTTGCCCCATTGAGTTTTTATCATTGTTTTTAATAATAGTTGGGTGGTGTTGATGAGAGATTAAAATGGTGGAACGTACGATCAAATTAAATACAGTGATGAATGTGAAAGTAAAATGGTGATTTCTTATGATAATTTTTAGTATGGGATGACTATCTTTTAGAAATATCGTCTCGGAAATTGAAAGGAAACTAAGGGCTTGTTCTCTTCAACATAAAACAGCTGAACTGAACTGAATTGAACTGATTGGAGCTAAACTGAACTGAACTGAAAATAAGCTGGAGAGAAACAGGCCTTAAGGTAAACAAAAGAGAATGATGGAAGAACATATGTGTGAAAGGCTCGGTAAAAGGCGGTTGAATATGTATGAAAGTTCTTCCCATTAACAAACTAAATTGGGAGAATTTGCATATATACTAATCTCTCCGACAAAAGTAAAACTTCATGTAAACAATTAAAAGTTTTCTATATTGTTCAAGAATTGAAACTTAACAATCGTCAACTAAACAACTACACATTCTTCTTATTTTAGGAACTTTAAAAATCGATAAATTTGAAAGCACCATATATCCACGGACACGGTTATTCTGTTTTTTTTTTTTTTTGGTTAATTCTCAACCATTTAATAATTCCTATATTTGGCAAATAGAATAGTAATACTTTTAGTGTATTCGGTGAACATTGCGCAACAGAAAGTAATGTAGTGGATCCATAAAGAGAAGCAATAAACACCCGTGAATGCCACAAAAGTAAACTAGGTCGTATTTAAAAAGATCCTACCAAGTACGTTACATGAATACTTGTAATGAATTTTTCAGGATGTTCTGTTAATAGTTAATTCGGCCGTTAAAGCCAAGGCTAACAATATTTATGATGTACTAAGGTACTATACACAATTTATTAAGTCATTGACTGTACTTAAATTATTAGGTTGGTTAGGTATTACTCCTACTAATGTATAATAATCCTTCATCTCAATTTGTGTGCCAATGCAAGACTACTGATATGGCAATATACAGTATACTATAAGAGCCATGTCTGTCTTTTGTGAGGTAATGACTTAATAAATTCTAATTTTGATATATAAGGAGTTGGATCGTATTTGAAATTTGGGGGTAATTGGTACATTGGGAATAAATAAAATGAGATCCAACAAATTTTCATTGATAAAAGGTTTGCTTGGGTGAAAAATATTTTTATGGAAAATAGATTTTCTCATATTCCTTTATTAAATTTGGAATTTGGGGAAAATGGTCTTCCTAATGATGGAAAATAGTTTTCTTCCGTGTGAAAAAATTTTCCTTTCAAGTAAAGGAATGCCACGTTTTCTCTCTATTCCTTACCTTATATTCTTACTTTCATCCACGTTTTCTGTTTGAACTTCATTTTTCCTTTTCCCTCTAACTTTTCATTTTTCAGAAATAATATGAAAACCAAAAAAAGTTGTTTTTAGTTGTCAGTTCTCAAAATTAGCATGATTACTATCATTATGATCAAGTTTAAGTTTATAATACTACTTATATCATATGATTCTAAAATCATAAAAAATCAAAAATTGAAAACTGCCCGTGATATCCAACGGGCCCTAAGCTTTATGGGTTGTGTGGGGGATTTTTTTTTGGTTAACAAAGCCATTCATTCATTAAATATTAGAGTTCAACATATTACAATCCGAGATAAGTTGTTCGTTACAATAACTAGGGGGTGGGGAAAATCCTAATTATAACACATTCACCATCTATGACCCTACATGTCTTGGCCATGCTATCCGCCAATTGGTTGTGCATTCTGCTATATATAGTGCTTAATCTGAATCTTCGGCCGTCTCGCTAGCCACTGCCTGCATGTAATTATCACATTTGCATACAAATCACAATTACCTAATTTAAGAATATCGATTGCATTTTGGCTGTCGGAATAAATAATAGCCTTGAGTAGATTATGTGCCTCCCCAAAGTATAAGGCTTCGAGGATTTCAAGGAGTTCGCTACAAGGGAATTTTGAGCGTAAATTCTTTTCGCAAACCCCACAACCCATGAGTAATTTCCCTGACGAACCACCACACTAATCCCCGCAGCGTCAACATGAATCATCAAGTAGTCCGGAGGATGAACAAATTAAACTCCATGGGAGCAGGTTGTATTGTGCTTAATCCTCTGCGTTGAAAGATATTCCCGAGTATGACCCATAGCCCGAAAGCACAACACCATTACAGGCGAAGGTTCTCGGCCATGGAAGACATAGTTATTCCTATCCTTCCAAATTTCATGACACAAGTAAGGGAAGATAGACACCCCCAGGGAATCTCTCTATATGTTTTTGGCGACGACACATTCTCATAAATCTAGTCCTAGAATTCCCTTCTGAGAAATACAGGCATTCCAGGACACCTTCAAATTTCACTACTCTTTGCACAATCCCTCATGATATGAGCGCCATGGTCGGTATGGTTATGACACCTAGGGCAAGCAGAATCCTGAACAATAATTCCCCTAATAGCAAGGAGGTGTCTATGGAGAATACGATCCTGCCATAGTAGCCACATGAAAATTTTGATTTTTGGTTCATATTTCCTTTCCAGATCCAGGATAGGTCCGCCACATCCTAATTTTGGGGCAGGAGGGAAGCATATGCAGAGCTTAATACAAAACCTTAATGACTGACAAACTTTGAGATGAGAATATCCTCCGGAGAGTTTTGAGTAGAAGGGGGTAAACTAAGGATACGACTGACGATATGGCTTGGAACGAAGAAGAATGGTTAAGGGAGATAAGTCCCCAATAGTGGGGGATTTGATAGTCGACTATTCTCATAGATAGATAAAAAGATGGTATAGACCCTTGCTTAGATAGCCATTTTTTTTTTCTTAGCTTTTTTGCGTTGCTGATTTATCACCCTCCAAAAATAAGTATCAGAATTCTCTTACATATATGTTCGACTTTATACAAATAAAAAATTCAAATTGACAATATAGATATAAATCATATAATCTGTGAATTTTTTTTGAGTTTAATTCTCTTGCTCTTCAGCCCTCAAGACAATGAAAACTCGACCATAATATAAATACGTGGTTATGTGATTTTGCAGAGAATTGATGGTGCGCAATTGTGCATATAAAAACTGAGGTCCCAGCTCCTTGCAGTTGCACATGCTCTCAACTAAAGCTTCATAACACTCGTGGCAAATTAGGCCAGCTTTTACTCAACATTTTCCCAGTTCTTTGTCACCACTATTTCTATAAAATTCTTTAACGTAAAACATGTACAAAGCTACTCAAGTGGGTAGAGCACTCCCCCTTGATCCCTGAGGTCAGGGATTCAATCCTTACCCCCATCATTATGCTGGGGTACTTCCGTCCTTAGCATGTTATGCATGCCTTATCAGCTAATGTGTTGGTGTTTCCTACAGACTAGTAGCCTTGTAAAAGTTAGCCTTTGAACTGACTTAATTTCCTAATAATAAAAAAAATGTACAAAGCTACTCAGTGGCTCAGTACCTCTCCATTTTAAAACATAAACATAATATACCAACACATAAACACTCAAAATCTAAGGGTTAAGGCCTAAGGCATTGTTTATCCTACTATTGTGAAAACATAAACACAAACATAATGTTTTGTGGTACTACCATGAGTGTCAATTGCATGCCAACTTTAATCTTCATTTTAAAAGGATCTCCTACCAATCAATTATAACGTAAATATTCTCACTTGCATATTGCATCACAACTAAATTTTTCGTCAACATGTTGATTCATCCTATCCATTTTTTAAAATGTTGATTCATTGTGAAAATCGTTATCTTAACTTAGGACTTAGGAGTACTACAAGGATGGTGAATTTTAATAATGGGAACCAGGAGTACTTTTTGAGCAATTTTTGAGAAAATGAAAGAAATGATGCAAAGAGATAAGAGATTTTAAGAGGAAAACTTCCTAAATCCAATAAGAAGTGAAAAATCTCGACCGTAAGAGATTTTAAACTCAACTCATATACTAATTGTAGGTCAATCTCTAAGTAGAACCTATCATACTTGAGTTTCTTCTCTTGTTCTACTAGGAACACTAATACAACTGTTGTTCCTCTCTTGACTTCACTCAAAGTCATCTCTTTTGCTTCACTCAAAGTCCTCTATTTAGCTTCACTCAAAACCTTCTCATACAATACAACAAAAACTCACTCAAGTTCTCCCCCATGTGTTGCCATATATGATAACAATATTTATAAAATTGTTTTCCTCTTACCACTTATTTCACAAAATATATCAAAAAATATGCATTTGACTCAACTAATCAACCTTATCCCAATTAATCTTGACCAGATATATCTTATGCATTTCCGGGTTTCGTTTTAATTAGCTTTTGGATTGAAAATTTATGTCCAAAACCTAGAAAATAAAGCGTGTAAGAGTTACAAGTCAAGTCATTATTTGACATGTTTAGATTATATACATTTTTTTCTGTGTTTTTTCTTCACCTTACATATTTAATTTTAAATCTAGTAAATTCATTTAAGATCCAATAAATTATGCTAACTTCTTAAACCACATAAGATATGATTCATCAATAAGTTCTAAAACTATATAAGATAAGTTCTAATAAGTTCATATAAATTTCAATAAATTTAGATAAGCTCATTTCAAAAAAGTTCATGCAAAATAAGATAGAATCAAACATTCTTACTATTACGTTTTTTTTTTTGAGGTACTTGCAAAATTTGATGATCTCTAACAAAGTAATGTATATTGTCATGAAAAACATATTGTTACTCAAAGGTGACATACAAGTCATTCGGATCGTTTATATAGGATTATGTAACTTTCACTTAGATTTGTTTTGACGTGGGTTTGAATTAAATCGGGTTTATTTCAGGCATATGTAATCAGTTTAGGTCAATTATAATAAGGTCTTTTTTGGGCTGATTCTGCATTTGAATTAAATATATATAATATAAAAAAAATTAACTCGATAATTGCAAATAACATATAAGTAAGAGATTAAATTAGAGTAAATTACAAAGTATTAAAATAATAAAATAAAATTAAAAAATGGTTCAAATTGTAGTGAGGAATCATAATTAATGGTATAACTTGGGTTGATTGGCAATAATATTTTTTGTCGGGTCAAATTCAAGTCTGTTTAATTTGGTTCTCGTTTCGCTCGGGTTATTTTGAATCTTAATCAATTTCCAAGAGAATTCAAGTGTCGAATAGCAAGATGATTCAATTTAGATTAGGTCAATTTTGCCAATATTCACAAGCAGTTTCAAAATTTATTGATCATAATTTCCGAGGGTCATTTTCAGGTCTAATTCAAGTATCGAATAGCAAGATGAATCAATTTAGATTGAGTCAATTTTGCCAATAACGTTCACAAGCAGTTTCAAAATTTATTGATCGTGGCCAAAGAAATTGAATCTGTTCATGCAAAGAAGATGCGGGGATCGAGGAGCATACCTTTTCCAGTGAATAACTTTAAAGGCGTGGGACCATCTTCACACATTTAGCAATATATGACATTAAGTGAAGATTTCTTACAAGAGTAAAAATGTAAAATTGGAGGTGGTAAGTGGTAACTACTCGATTGTTAGAATTGATATATTGGGTTGAGTTGGTTATTTTAGGTTGACTTTATTCCATTCTATCCTTGTAATTAGGTTGGGTTCATTTTCTTTTGGGTCTTGGGTGATTAGATTAGGTCCATTTGACTTGGGTAAGGTCTGGTCATTCGCCCATTTAGGTTAGGTATTCGGTATGGTCAATTTGAAGTCAACTTTTCTATCACAAAATCATGAAATAACATTACATAACAGTCTAATCATAACAATGTATATGTAGATTTGATAACAATAGATACTAATAAATCATTCAACAATAACAATTAGTAATTTGTATAATAAAAACAATAATCTACCCAAAATCGCATATTTATGTAACCATAAATAACAAACAATTCTCAACTTAGGCTATGTTTGGCAACACTGGCTGAAATGAAGCTGAAACTGATAAGGTGGCTGAAATGGATTAGATAGTAGTTGAAAATGTTAAGGTGCTGAAACTTATAAGCTAGCTGATTGCATAACCTATTTGCAGCTTAAATATCTTTTTTAGGCTTATAAAGATAAAAAAAAATCAGGCTTTAAAAATTTTTTTAAAAAAATTCAACGCTTTATTTTACTCCAACTCAATTTCAGTCAAATTTTGGACTTAAATTTTATTTGAATTCCTCCACCAAACACCACAAATAAGGTGACTTAAAATTGTAACACCTTATCATTTAAGTCACCTGAAATGCTTCTCCAAATAGAGCCTTACTATTTTACTACCTATATTCCTTTCGTTGAAATTAGGAAATTTTGTCAAAAAAAAACCTTTTAAATGTTCAATTTTACGAGAAAAAACCTTTTATAGCATTCTTTGCGCAAAAAAAACACAAAATTAATTTTCTTGCAAGATAAAACCTATTATCATCTTTTTGTGTGGTTTTTGAGATGCATAGGGGTAGTGATGCAGTTAATGAAAATAGGGAGTTAAGGAAAGATAGAAGGATCATCATCGAAATTGAGAAAAAACACACCGCAAAATAGGAATAAGTATCTTCTTGCAAGAAAAAATTAAGTTTGTGATTTTTTCTTATAAAGAATGCTTTATAAGTTTTTTTTCGCAAAATTAAGCTTTTTTTTTGACAAATTTTCCTTGAAATTAATCAATTGTGCTCAGGATTTTGTTTTCCATCCGCAAAGTAGGATAATAATCATAGAACTGGGCTTGGCCCCTTCTAAGTTCTAATCTAGTGCTGGCCGTCATTTGTATTCCAATGGGAATGAATGTACTTTTTGCTTGCTCCTAATTTGGCCCAAACTATTTGCAAGACCTACTTTCAATGGACTTCAATTAATGCTCCTTGTATTCAAACTATTTGCAAGCCTTACTTTTGATGGAATTCAATAATGCTCCTTCATCCTTGTATACTTGTTGTGATAGTTTATTTCCCTTAATATAGGGTAATTTGGTGTAAATTTATCAAGATTTATTTTATCAGGTTTAAAACTTTATAGTCTAGTTTGATCTCCTATTTGATTATGCTTGATTGTATTGCTAATCTATAAGGAAAAAAACATATTCATGTAAGATATTATAAATTCGTCTCGTCATGAATTTTTCAAATGTTCAGTTTTCAATTTTTGAACTAATACAGAATATTATACATTTGGTACTCTAGTAGATGAAACTAAGAAGGTTTAGTATGTGGTCTAATATGAATTTTTTTAAAGTTTGGTTTGGTTTGATTTTAACAAGAATAAGTAATAAGGTCTTGAAATCCAGCGGATAAACATCACTTTAGTCTCCTTATTTCACCTATGCCTTGACCTCCTCCTTGGCCCTATATGCCTCAACCCTTCGTGCTTCTCCAACACTGCCTCCTCCTCCTCCTCCCATCCACCATCCACTATCACTACCTTGATGTCATGTTCACTGATTGTTACATTGCCTTCACGACTTAAATAGACATATAAGCGAGATTGATATCCACTCCTTGTTTAGGGGTATGCTTCAGAGGTGGATGAGTTAAAATATACATCACCACCCCCTTGTTAAAGAAAGGGGAGCTAGGCGATAAAGGTCTGTGCTTGTGTCATACAAACTTTGCTTAGAATCTTCATTATGGTACGTAAATTTTGAATCAACTTAAATAAATCAACATAATATATTTATTTGGCTCATCCTTTATTATAATATATTTATTTGGCTCGTCCTTTATTCCTTATTCAGAACGTATATGCTTAGATATACTGTGTCGGTAATATTTGCTTGTGAATATGGACGTGATTTATGGTTTTAAATTGGTGGAAGATTGTTGATAGTTGTTGGATACTTTATAATTATATATAAAATGTGTAGAATAGCATTTTGGTTTCGCACTTTAACCCATTTTCGTAAACTAATATTTTTTTTAAAAAAAAACCTTATGCTCAACTAGCGGTTTCATCAGAAAAAATCACAAATTCAATTCATGACTTTATTGAGAAAATCACTATTTCAGTTAGCAATTTACTTCAATTAGCATTTTTGCTATGAATCTAACATGAAAAAGTTTTTAGCGTGCATCCAATTCAACACGATCAAGTATGCTCAAAATATACTCTGAAAAATACCTAAATTTTAAAAAGCTTCAATTTATTCGATTAGGTAAGATAGCTAATCAGATAATAATCTCTAATAAATTACTAGCTTACCGGACATACCAACATAGCCGAGTAGTCGAATACAAAACATTGCATTCCATAATTACGAGTTAAGACTGAAAAAACCTTGATCTCCAACTCTAAAGCACTCAACTTGTGAGTTGTAACTTGTAACCAAAACTCAATAGTATTACTTCAAAAAAAAAAACCAACCCCAAGCAAAAAAAAAAACTCGCAGTTTCCTCTTTCGGTCCGCTCTATCCATACTACAAAAACCTGAAAAGTGAAAACTCCTCACTCTCTCTCTCTCCTCCGCAGACTCACACCATTAACAACCACCTTGTAAACAATTTTTGTTTCATGTTGCAATTGCATTCAACTCATCTTCTTCATCTTCATCTTCCTCACTTCACTCGTTTTCTACTTTCCAGGATTTTCTCTCTCCTCTCCTTCATCAATGGCTGACGCCGCCGCCGCAACCACCAATACAACCACCACCTCCGCCTCCGCCATCGTCGACGATGCCAAAGACATCGAGAAGCTTTACGAGTATGGCGAGCGTCTTAATGACGCCAAAGATAAGTCTCAGGTTCGCCTCTCTTTACTCATTTTTCGAGGTTCTAGGGTTTCTGGAGTTGTTTAATTGTGTTTTGTTGTTAGTTCAGTATTGAATTTGTTTTTGATTGTAGAATGGAGTTGTTCAGTTGTGAGTTGTTGTTAATTGAGTATTGAATTTGTTTTTGATTGTAGAATGGAGTTGTTCAGTTGTGTGTTGCTGTTAATTGAGTATTGAATTTGTTTTTGATTGTAGAATGAGCTGTTCGATTGTGAGTCGTTGTTAGATGAATATGGAATTTGTTTTTGATTGTAGAATGGAGTTGTTCAATTGTGAGTCGTTGTTAATTGAGTTTTGAATTTGTTTGAGCTTGTAGAATTGAGTTGTTCAATTGTCAGTTGTTAATTGAGTATTGCATTTGTTTTTGCTTGTAGAATGGAGTTTTTCAATTGCTAGTCATTGTTAATTGAGTATAGAATTTGTTTTTGATTGTAGAATGGAGTTGTTCAGTTTTGTGTTGCTGTTAATTGAGTATTGGATTTGTTTTTGGTTGTGGAATGGAGTTGTTCAATTGCCAGTCATTGTTAATTGAGTATAGAATTTGTGTTTGATTGTGGAATGGAGTTGCTCAATTGTTTGTCGTTGTGAATTGAGTTTTGAATTTGTTTTTGATTGTAGAATGAAGTTGTTCAGTTGTGTGTTGCTGTTAATTGAGCATTAAATTTGTTTTGATTGTAGAATGGAGTTGTTCAATTGTGAGTCGTTGTTAATTGAGTATTGAATCTGTTTTTTATTGTAAGAATGGAGTTGTTCAATTGTGAGTCGTTGTTAATTGAGTATTGAATCTGTTTTTGATTGTAAGAATGGAGTTGTTCAATTGTGAGTCGTTGTTAATTGAGTATTGAATCTGTTTTTGATTGTAGAATTTAGTTGTTCAATTGTGAGCTGTTGTTAAATGAGTATTAAGTTTGTTTTTGATTGTAAGAATGGAGTTGTTCAATTGTGAGTTATTGTTATTGGAGTATTGATTTTGTTTGTGGTTTTGTTGTTGGTTGGTTGTAGAACGTGAAGGATTATGAAGGGATTATACAGGCGGCCAAAGGTAGTACGAAGGAAAAACAGCTCTCTGCTCAGCTTATTCCGAGGTTCTTCAAGTACTTCCCTGACCTTTCAACCAGTGCGGTCGACGCTCATCTTGATTTGTGCGAAGAGGAAGATCTCGGGGTCAGTTTTATATACAATAAGTAGTATATATTTGGAATTTTAAGATATGATCCAACTTCGGATTGAAATTAAGAGCCAAAAGTGTTAGTACTGTAGTATTTCTCTGCTTAGAGATTGTGTGAAGTTGTTTCCGCACTCGGCAAAGTCCCCCCCCCCCCTCCCCCAATAAGAAGTTCTTATTAATGTCTGCCTCATTTTTGGAGCTTTTGTTGTGCTTCTGATTGGCTAGGTGATAGAGACTGACACTTTAATGGATTAGCTATTGGTTGTCGATGATAGAAATGAATTGGTTAAATGTTGGCTAGCTATTGTATATGGTAGTTAATGATTGCTTTGGGAATTGATGCAATGGCTCTTGGAAGGCTTTTGTCAGCTTTTGTAATCTGCACCATTGATGGTATCGAGCTTGTTGCTCAGAAATGTTTCTCAAACAACTATATTGTTTTCATGTTTCTAATTTCTGCGTCCCCTGCAAATGGAGACAATGAGACAATATTAGAGAATAAGCTATGGCCTATGAATGAAAGATTATTTGGGAGCAAAGGCCCAGCTTATGGAGCAGTGAGTCCGCTGTCAGATGTATATTAGACCCCCACTTTTAGTTTAAAGGTCTGTTTCAATTTTATGAGCTTACTTTGTTGAGAGATATGGTTGCGAGACTATGGGGCACTTTGATTAGTTATATATGGTGCTCACTGAGAACATTGGTGTCAGAGACTTTAGTTTTGCCTTGGAGGTAGTGATTTGAATTTATTTTTACTCCTGTATTATCTTCATGCGACAAGAACACACTGTACCCTAAATGAAGACCGGGTGATATATCTATGGCTCTTTTAATTATGTCACTCAGGGACTGAAGAAGTTTTTGTTCGGCTCTTTTGGTCTTTTTCATGAGACAATAACAGATTAACAGATGACAAATATTTCTGTCACTGAGAAATAAGTTTTTTAGACTTGCACAGTCTAATGTCTAATGGAGGGAAATAAATAGGAGACTTTTATCCTGCAAAACGTGCAAGGTAGAGACGACTTAGAGCCTTGCTAGTATCTTTGGTGTTACAGTAGGTTTTTTTAAATGCCTGATTTTTGCTATTTTGTCATGTCTTATGGAGGGAGGAAGGGATACATGTTTTCCCATATCTTAGCTGTTTGAAAGGTGAACTAGAACTTAATGCTCTTCTATTTCTTCGAGGTTGAAGTACAGAACTACATATCCTCTTGCTATTGAGTGTATTGGTCAATTTGCTGAATCTTGGCTTCTTTATTGGTCTGTTGATCCTCTGCAGAATGTTTTGGGAAACTGTTTTTCTTGTAACTCCAAATTTTATTATTGCCAAAGTTGTGTTGCTATGGTGAAATCCTGTGGCCTCCTAATTCAAGTCCTAATATAGCTCATGTGATGCATCAATTCAAGTACTTTTTTTTGAATGCTATAGTTTTACCTTAAATCTGAGGATCTCATTATGCTGCCTTTAGACTTTTAGGGTCTAACATATCACTTATATGTTTAAAGCTTAAGTTTGTTCTATCTTTAAGCGTTTGTGTAGATATAACTCTAACTCCCTAGTCTCTTTTGCAGGTTCGTGTTCAAGCTATCAGGGGTCTTCCCCTTTTCTGCAAGGATACACCAGAATATGTCTCTAAGATCGTTGACATTCTCGCTCAATTGCTAATGGCTGGTATTATATGCATATTGTTTTCTATATTCTAGTAGGTAGTAGCCTAGTAGGTACCCTTCTTACTTCCTAGATTCTGATGTTCAACTTTATATTGTCAGAGGAGAATGTGGAACGGGACGCAGTTCAGAAAGCCTTGATGTCTCTGCTGAGGCAGGATGTGAAAGGTGTGTTGAACTGGGTTGCATATTGTTTATGCCACTTTGTTTCTATTATCTTTCGAATTCCCGCTATGACATCCTAATTCCTATGTCTCTTAACTTCCCTTGATTTTGCTTAATGATATTTACTATGTGTTGACATTCATGGATGGTTCAGTAGTTGTCGTAAATGCTTTGAATATGCTAATTTGTCTTTTGTTTTGGAGTTGATAATTTGTAAGTTTTGTTTAGTTTGACTGATGAGGTTGCTGAACTTCAGGTTACCTTTAACTGCCTTCTTATATTCGTTGCAATTATTAAGAACTACGTCGTCTTTGTGCATAATTTTAAGGACACTTAATTGGAATTGAGCTGTTAAAATTTCTTAAAGGACTCATTTATATGTCAGATTTAATATCCAAGTTAATATGAGAGTCTATTGCTTTTCACTTTTCTCCAAGAATTCAATAATAAGCAGTTGTAAGAGAGCTTATGAAGGCAACATTAGACAAGATAATATTACTTATCTGTTAATATGAGGGAAGACTTGAAGTATCTAGAATGTGGCTCTTGCGAGTTTTGCTCTTCCTTCTGAGAGTTGCCACTATAAATAATAAAGGCTCGAGATCAGACTTATAAATCCAGTATTAATGTAATACGTCAAGGATCACTGATATAGGTGCTTGAGGATGCCCTCACACTGAAAAGTATTGAGCAAGTTGAATGGTCTGATCTGTCACATGATTTAGCCTCAACTCTTGATGTCTCAGTATGGCTAGTAGATGTATGCAGGTTGTGAATTAATTGATTTGGAGGATGGAATACAGGTGTGAGGTTATTTCACTTGTCACTTTTCTCTGCCTGAGTGTTCACACTTATGCTTGATATTGTAATAATTTGAGTCTGCAGTCTCTAGTTGCTGTACTCCATTTCCAGGTAGGTTGATTTTTTCAGAAATGCTTAGGCCCCTTCTCAATCTTGGGAGTTTAATTTTAGGAGAGCAAATTATTTTGAAATTAGAGGCATTAAAGTAAAGAGCTAAGATTTGGTAAAGGAGTTGGAGAAATGAAGAACATGAGAAACAAATTTTACTGGAAAGTGGAAATGATTGCTCGACTTTTTGAAGGCTGTCATGACTCATAAGAGAGTTCAGAATCTGAGGTTCATGAGAAATCTGGCATTGAGCTCATTGGAAATACTATTTTAGGAGAGCAAATTATTTTGAAATTAGAGGCATTAAAGGAAAGAACTAAGATTTGGTAAAGGAGTTGGAGAAATGAAGAAATTGAGAAACAAATTTTACTGGTAATTATTGATCGATTTTTTGAAGGCTGTCATGACTCATGAGAGAGTTCAGAATCTGAGGTTCATGAGAAATCTGGCATTGAGCTCATTGCAAATACTATATTGGGAGTAAGACTACTTTGCGAGATACTTGATTATCTGATTATACCAGAAAGGAGTAGAATGAACTCATGAGTTTGAGCAAGGATTCCATTAGCATAGAATTTGGTTTCCAAGTATTGGCAAGGATCTATCTATAGGATACGGCAAGGATGTAATTCAAGCTCTTCGAACAAGCTGAGAAGGCATTCAAGAGCTTAGTCCTTTGAAGGATTCATGCTCCGAGGGATCTTCTGTCTTTATAACTCAAGCATGCAGGAAATGCTTGTTGCAGCTGTTGTTGCTTCTTGTTTATATGCTCAATGTATGCAAGAAAGACATCTAGGAGCGGGGTGCGAAAGATAGTAGTTTAGTTCAGGAACGAACCAATCAAGTGAGGATCATGAACTCGTAAGAAGTTTGAATTTATGACTATGGTGGTATCTCAATATTTCTAATAATACGATTTTTTTTTTTAAACCAAGCGCCTGATGACAATGATGAAGAGTAAGACACGTTGCAGGTTGCATTGTGAATGATCAAATTGTTTCAGGCTTTGGTTCCTTGTATAAGGTTTACCTCAGGTTGGATCTACATCTACTCAATCAAAAAAGGAAGAGGGAGAGAAATACTATGATAATTTTAGAAACTTGGACTATAACAAGTCAGGAAGTTTTGATCTGAAAGCCGTTTCCTATTTACAAGAAAAAGAGCCAAAGGGCATACAATAGGATCGTCAGAAGTTGGACATGGCTAAATATGGAAGCAGATTTTGCTTGGATTGTATATTCATTTTGGAATGTCCTTGTGAAGGGGATAAGCGAAGACCCATCTGGTTAGACTCAGGGCCTTTAGAACTACTTTTGGTGCCAAGAGGTTTTCTTATGAAGTTGATTGGATGATGTGCTCCTCATGAGGATGCATCTAATATCTGTTTTGACGAGTCTTCGCCAGGCATATCTAAATATGTAACAGTTCCTAGGTTCTATGTCAGTATATTGTACATCTCTCTTCCACTTGCAACGAATTTTCAGCTCCTCCCCTTCCTTTCCCATCGCGTTGAAAGGAGAGCTGATGTTCTGCTACGATAAATCCTCCCTCGAATCGACTCAATGCTGTTGTCGCTTCTACTGTTGGCAATTGCAACATTATTGGAATTCTCGTCATATTATAGTCATTGTATTTTATGTGTTGATCTGTAAATGTCATACGTACAAGATGAACTGGGGCATTGCTTCTATCTTGTTTGTTGTTTCCGTTCTTTTACTCTGCAGCCTTGAGAAGATTTGCCATTTTTGGTCCATCTAGCTATATATAGATATGTAGAATCCGAATAGATTCACATAGGAATTGACATTGGTGCTTCTTTTTCATGCCAAGTGTCTTTACTTTTTAGGTAACAAATTATAGTGTAGTGTATGGAGACATTGATATTACTAACCATATATAATCTTCCATAATTTTATATATAA